>NC_057801.1:729454051-729463484 GCF_018294505.1 Triticum aestivum
CGGGGCGACCCGGACGTGTCCGGCTATGGCCGGACGTGTCCGGTGGCGGCGGAGGGGAAATCGTCTAGGGTTTCGTCCGGAATTTCGGGGAAGGGGTCTATATATAGAGGTAGAGGGAGCTAGGAGTGTCCAAATGAGGTGCAGTTTTCGCCCACACGATCGTGATCGAATGACCGAGAGCATGGAGGGGAGTTAGATGGGTTATTGGGCTGTTTTGAAGGGGTGTTGGGCTGCAACACAAAAGAGGCCTTTGCGGGGGTGCGGTTAACCGTTGGAGCACCAAACGAGCTCCAAATGACCCGAAACTTGACAGGTGGTCTACAGGTGCTATACCATGGCCACTTGGCAAGGCTCGGTCCATTCCGAGAACGTTCAACACCCGCACACGAAAGGAGACACGAGGGGTGCGCCGGTGCATGTGGGAGTGTCGGATTGCGAAACGGACAACGGGGAAAATGCTCGGATGCATGAGACGAACATGTATGCAAATGAGATGCACATGATGACATGATATGATATGCATGACATGAATAAAATGAAAAACAAAAGACAAAACCCAACCACAGAGGAAATATCATATCACATAGCCGAAAATGGCAAGAGTTGGAGTTACAAAGATGGAAAGTTACATCCGGGGTGTTACAACACTCCACCACTACAAGAGGATCTCGTCCCGAGATCTAGGACTGAAAGAACTCCGGATATTCGGAACGGAGGTGATCCTCGCGCTCCCAGGTGGCTTCTCGGTCGGAATGGTGTGACCACTTCACTTTCAGGAATTTGATTGACTTGTTGCGAGTCTTGCGCTCAGTTTCTTCGAGAATAGCAATGGGGTGCTCATGATAAGAGAGGTCTTCTTGGAGATTGATTTCTTTGAAGTTGATAGTGCGCTCAGGAGTCTTGAAGCACTTGCGAAGCTGTGACATGTGAAACACATCGTGCACGTTCGCAAAGTTGGATGGAAGCTCAAGTTGATAGGCGAGATCGCCACTTTTGCCAATCATCTTGAAAGGACCCACGTATCTAGGGGCAAGCTTCCCTTTGATACTGAAACGACGAGTGCCTTTCATTGGAGAGACGGGGAGGTAGACATGGTCTCCGATTTCAAAAGCCAAGTCACGTTGCTTGCTATCATAGTAACTCTTCTGTCGCGATTGCGCGGCTTTGAGATTCTCACGAATGACTTTGCACATTTCTTCGGCTTCTGTGATCAAGTCGTTGCCAAGAAGTTGGCGTTCACCTGTCTCAGACCAGTTGAGAGGAGTACGACACTTTCTGCAATAGAGAATTTCGAATGGGGCCTTGCCCGAACTCGCTTGGAAGCTGTTGTTGTAGGAAAACTCGGCATATGGAAGACAATCTTCCCACTTCATACCGAAAGAGATGACACAAGCCCTGAGCATATCTTCAAGGATTTGATTGACTCGCTCGACTTGGCCACTTGTTTGAGGATGGAAAGCTGTGCTGAAACAAATGTTGGAACCCATGGCCGTCTGAAAGGAGTCCCAGAACTTAGAAGTGAAAATGCTTCCACGATCTGAAGATATCAATAGTGGAATGCCATGCAAGGAGACAATTCTGGAGGTGTATAGCTCTGCCAGCTGAGCTGCTGTGATAGATTCTTTGATAGGAAGAAAATGAGCCACTTTGGTAAGCTTGTCAATGACAACGAAGATAGCATCATTTCCATGCTTGGACTTAGGAAAACCAGTCACGAAGTCCATCTCAATATGGTCAAACTTCCATTCCGGAATAGCAAGTGGTTGGAGGAGACCAGCTAGTCTTTGGTGTTCTGCTTTCACTCTTCTGCAGACATCACATTCATTCACGAATTGAGCAATCTCTCGCTTCATTCGAGTCCACCAATATGACTGCTTGAGGTCATGGTACATCTTTGTACTTCCAGGATGAATGGATAGGAGGGAATTGTGTGCCTCATTCATGATGACTTTTCTCAGATCACCCTTTGGAACCACAATTCGATCCTCGAAGAAAAGAGTATCTTTGTCATCCAAGCGATAGCACTTGTATTTGAGAATGCCCTTGTCAATACCACGTTTCACCTTCTTCACCATGGTGTCCAGGAGTTGTGCCTCACGAATTTGATCTTCCAAAGTAGGAGAGACTATGAGGTTGGCAAGAAAGCCTTGAGGAACAACTTGAAGATTCATCTTGCGGAAGGCTTCACAAAGATCTGGTTGAAACGGCTTGAGAATTAGACTGTTGCAATAAGCCTTTCTGCTCAGAGCATCTGCAATCACATTCGCCTCGCCAGGAGTATATTCGATACTCGGATTGTATTCCTGAATCATATCGACCCATCGAGTTTGCCTGCGATTAAGGTTGGGTTGAGTGAAGATATACTTGAGACTCTTGTGATCGGTGAAAATGTCCACTTGCCTTCCCAATAAGAGATGTCTCCATGTTATCAATGCATGGACAACTGCCGCCAACTCAAGATCATGAGTGGGGTAGTTCTTCTCGTTGGGCTTCAACTGACGCGAGGTATAGGCCACAACTTTTTTCTCTTGCATCAACACAGCACCGAGACCTTGAAGGGAAGCATCACAGAATACTTCGAATGGCTTGGATTCATCAGGAGGAGTCAAAACAGGAGCTGTGACTAGCTTCTCTTTGAGGGTGTTGAAAGCGACGTCACACTCAGGCGTCCAGACATACTTGACATGCTTCTGGAGGAGGTTGGAAAGAGGCTTTGCAATCTTAGAGAAGTTCTTAATGAATCTTCGGCAATAGCTTGCAAGACCGAGAAAACTGCGGAGCTGCTTGACATTCTGAGGAGGTTCCCAATTCACTACTGCAGAAACCTTCGCGGGATTAACAGCAATTCCCTTGGCAGAGATGATATGGCCAAGGTAAAGAACTTCATCAAGCAAGAACTCACATTTGGAAAACTTCGCATAGAATTGATGCTCTCTGAGCTTGTCAAGCACCAATCGCAAATGTTTGGCATGATCCTGCTTATTCTTGGAGAAGACCAAAATATCATTGAGATACACCAGAACGAATTCATTGGTGTAGGGGTTGAGGATAAAGTTCATCATGCGAGAGAACGTTGGAGGAGCATTGACAAGGCCGAAAGACATGACAATATATTCATAAGAACCATAGCTTGTTCTGAATGCTGTCTTGGGAATATCTTGTTCACGAATGCGAATTTGATGATAACCCATACGAAGGTCAAGCTTGGAGAAGACTTTAGCACCTTTGAGTTGCTCGAAAAGCTCATTGATGTTGGGAAGTGGATACTTGTTCTTGATAGTCTTCTTGTTCAATGGACGGTAATCAACGCAAAGTCGGTCCGTGCCATCCTTCTTCTGGACAAAAAGAACTCCACAACCCCATGGGGAAGAACTCGGTCTGATCAAACCCAGACGCTCTTGTTCATCGAGCTGCTTCTTCAATTCCTTCAGCTCCTTGGGTCCAAGCTTGTATGGACGCTTGCAAACGGGTTCTGTTCCAGGCTCAAGATCAATAACGAACTCGACTGGCCGATGAGGAGGCATACCCGGAAGCTCTTCTGGAAAGACATCTTGGTACTCACAAACGACTGGAATTTGAGAAATAGCATCCAATTCGCCCTTCTCATTGAGAGAAAACAACCGAATGGTTTCATCATGAGCGGCATAGATGATAACATCCTCAGAAGGGTGAGTCAATTGGATTTGCCTGGCAGCACAATCAAGCTGAGCCTTGTGCTTAGAAAGCCAGTCCATCCCGAGAATAAGATCAATATCAGAGTCACCAAGAACCACTGGAGTAGACAGAAATTTATAGTCGCCCATCTTGATAGAAACATCCGGGACGCAATTATTAGAAGTCATCTGCTTGGCAGGGGACACAATCTTCAACGGGATAGGAATCTTTTCCGTCACAAACTCATGCTTGGCCACAAAAGGTCTTGAAATGAAAGAATGCTATGCACCAGTATCAAATAAGACTTTTGCAGGAATATCATTAACAGGAAGATTACCCATGATCACATCTGAAGAATCCTCTGCCTGAGCTGCATTCAACATGTTCACCTTTGCATGCTTTGGATTATGCTTGACCACTGCATTGCTTGAAGATCTCACAGGAGGAGGAGGAGGAAGGCGCCTTTGATTTAAGCATTTGTTCGCGTAGTGGCCTTTCTGCTAGCACTTGTTGCAAGTCACTTCTGAGAGCGGACGGTGATAAGGAGCACTTGACCTTGGAGCTTGAGGCTGAGACTTGTTCTGATAGCTTGGGTTGGGTGGGTGGGAAGATCCACGAGCACCTGAGTTCTTCTGTTGGTAAGGCTGACGGAACGGAGGAGGAGGCAGGTAGAACTTCTGCTGCTTAGCTGCCACTTGTGAGGAAGAAGAAGATTGCACTTCATCTCCGATTCTCTTCTTAGAAGCCTCACACATGAGCTGAGCACCTTCTTGCTTGAGTGCCATATTGTAGAATTGATCAAACTGAGTAGGCTCAACAAGAACGAGAGCTAACTGCAGATCCTCTCTAAGGCCACCTCTGAACTGATAGATCATACTCTTCTCATCTGGAACATCTTGCTTAGCAAAGCGAGCAAGTTTCTGAAACTGCTTGTTGTATTTATACACTGACATGTTGCCTTGCTTGAGATTGCGGAACTCCTCCCGCTTGCTCTCAACAACACTGGTAGGAATATGGTGAGCTTTAAAGTCCCGACAGAAATCAGTCCAAGTAATCACTCGACCACCTCTGGAATCCTTGTATTGCTGGAACCAATCAGCTGCTTGATCCTTGAGCTGAAAAGAAGCGAACTTGACATAGTCCTCAGGCCTGACATTGCTGCATTCAAAATGCTTGTTGATATCCACGAGCCAATCATCGGCGTCTGTGGCCTCGACACAATAGCTGAAAGACTTCGGCTGATTTGCCAGGAACTGGTTGAGGGTTGGAAACTGAGGCTGATGATTGAACTGCCCTTGACCTTGATTCCCTTGGTTTCCATGGCCTTGGTTGCGCTCTTGCATGAGCTGGATCATCATCTGAGCATGGGCGTTAAAGGCTGCCATCAAAGCTTGCCATGCCTCCGGAGGCGGAGGTGGAGGTGGAGGGTTCACCTGACTCCCATCATTGCGTTCCGGATTCAGACGCGTTGGCGGAGCCATCCTGAACAGGGTGACATCCGTTAGCATCTTGATAGACAGATAGACAAGTTGAATCAACGGATAGAAATTGCAACATATAGTCTTCACAATAAACATTCGAACAAGGATGAATGAATGAATTCCAAAGTAAACATCACACGTCCATTAAGGTGAGAAGCCACTTGAATAGAGATTGATGAATGAAATAAACAAGGTACAACTGGAACAAATACGTGGTAAGGATTACCCAATCACAAACCAAATATCTGCGGGAAGAAATGCTAGAGCTACTTGAATCCCACCTATAAACTCTCGAAATTTTCCGGTTATGCAATCTGGTGTTGGGGATACAGGGGAAGCACAATATCTCACCCAAACTAACAATCCCTACATCCAGCTGTATCCATCCGTCAACACATAACCAAGAAACCTTCGGAAATCGTGTACCTCAACCTTCGAAAAGCATCCGTTATACGAGTTATGGCAATACTCCCGAGCTCGCCCCAGTACTGGGTTATCGGGGTTATCTCACCAACAAGTGCATAAAAGAGATTTTCGATGTTGGCAAATCTCAGGTATTCCAGAACTACAACGATAAAATTGTGACGACAACACCTCGGAGCTCAACTCCCCGGGACACTGCCACAACCCCTAAATGTTAGGAGGCACCAAGAACAATGTTCTCGTCACAAAACCATCGAAACGATTCCAAGATACCCGCGTGATCCTAAATTTTTTTTAGAGTAATTTGAGAAGAGGATAGTCAAAACATCTACGTCAGGAGACCTCACCAGAGCGACGAAGGGACTGAGGAGTAAAAAGAATCCTACTCTCCGATATATATAATCCTAAGACTCAAAACATTTTTGTTCTAGACTCAACATCGCCAGCAAACAATCAAGCAGGGGGCTCCTAAGTCGGGGATGGCTCTGATTACCAACTTGTAACACCCACGATGCGGCTATATCTCCCACGTGTCGGAGCACGACTTAGAGGCATAACCGCATAGTGGTTTAGTCGCAAGAAGGGTCATCTTCACACAATCCCATGTAATGAACAAGAATGGGATAAAGAGAGTTGGCTTACAATAGCCACTTCACACAATGCATAAATTAAGATCATACATCATTCAAATACACTCATAGACCGGCTACGGTCAAGTTCAAATGAAAAGAAGACAACCCCAAATGCTAGATCCCCGATCGTCCCAACTGGGCACCTCTACTGATCATCTGGAAACGATACACAATAACGACCAAGGGCCTCATCAAATTCCCAATTCAGCTCAGTTGCGCCATCTGCGCCAGTATCCTCGGCACCTGCATCTGTTTTGGTAGAATCTGTGAGCCACGGGGACTCAGCAATCTCTCACCCGCGAGATCAAGACTATTTAAGCTCATAGGTAGATAATGGGTAATATGGTGGAGCTGCGGCAAGCACTAAGCATATATGGTGGCTAACATACGCAAGTGAGAGCGAGAAGAGAAGCAACGCGTCGGTCGAGAAGCTAGAAGCGATCAAGAAGTGATCCTGAAACTACTTACGTCAAGCGTAACTCAAACCGTGTTCACTTCCCGGACTCCGCCGAGAAGAGACCATCACGGCTACACACACAGTTGATGCATTTTAAAGAGGTCAAGTGTCAAGTTATCTACAACCGGACATTAACAAATTCCCATCTGCCTCATAATCGCGGGCACGGCTTTCGAAAGATTATATACCCTGCAGGGGTGTCCCAACTCAGCCCATCACAAGCTCTCACGGTCAACGAAGGAATAGACCTTCTCCCGGGAAGACCCGATCAGTCTCGGAATCCCGGTTCGCGAAACTTTTCGACAATGGTAAAACAAGACCAGCAAGACCGCCCGATGTGCCGAAAAATCCCGATAGGAGCTACACATATCTCGTTCTCAGGGCACACCGGATGAACACTACGTACAACTAGAACCAACCCTCAAGTTTCCCCGAGATGGCGCTGCAAGTGGCTCTAGTTTGGACCAACACTCATAGGAGCACTGGCCCGGGGGGGGGGGGTAATAAAGATGACCCTTGGGCTCGCGAAAACCCAAGGGGAAGGGCTTAGGTGGCAAATGGTAAAACCAAGGTTGGGCCTTGCTGGAGGAGTTTTATTCAAAGCGAATTGTTAAGGGGGTCCCATAAATCACCCAACCGTGTAAGGAACGCAAACTCAAGGAACATAACACCGGTATCACAGAAACTAGGGTGGCAAGAGTGGAACAAGTCACCAGGCATAAGGCCGAGCCTTCCACCCTTTACCAAGTATATAAGGTGCATTAATTTAAACAGGAGATATTGTGATATTCCAAAGTGACAATGTTCCGACCAGGAACAAACTTCATCTTTACCTGCAACTAATAACGCTATAAGAGGGGCTGAGCAAAAGCGGTGACATAGCCAAACAACGGTTGCTAGGACAGGATGGTTAGAGGTTTAACATGGAAATAGGTAGGCATGGTACACAATGGCAGGTAGGGATAACATGGCGAAAGAGCGAATACTAGCAAGCAAAGATAGAAATGATTTCGAAGGTATGGTCATCTTGCCTGCAAGGTTCTCAGAGTTGTCGAAGGCTGGATCCTCGTAAGCGTTCTCAACAGGTTCCTCGTAAGCATTCTCATCTCCCGGCTCTACCCAAAGCAAGAACACAAGCAAAGGAACCACAATAAATCACGATGCAATGCACAAGCAACATGATGCAAAATATGTCATGATATGCGAGATGTGATATGCAATGCATATGCGTGCTTCAGGAGGAAAAAGGATGAACAAGGCATCAACTTGGAAAACCAAGTATGCCGCTGGAAAGATGATATGATTTCGGTTGAAATCGATATAAAGATCACCGGAAACGGATGCACGGTTTGCAAATGACAAGACAAGGATGACACAAAGCTGCGATTAACGGCGCGATGCTACTTAGCATGCAACAAGAAACTATGCTACAGCACCCCAACATAAAAACAAAGCATATGGAGATCATCTACAGGAGATGCTTTACAAAAGAGGAACACTGAGCTACGGCTAAATCACATCATAACAGGTTCAAACAAGCATGGAGAAAGTGCAAAAAATTATCAGGCTGGACATGGCATAAACAGCAGCACGAAGCAATGTTCAGAGCAAGTTATCAACATGCTACAGGAACTTATAATAGCAAACTAAGGCATGGCATGAATCTACTCAAAGCATAGATCAAAAGTCCCTTACTGACCATAAGCCAAAAAGGACCATAGAATATGATGGCACCCACGTAAACATAGCAAGTTTCGTTAACAAATTTCAGCAAACAAAGCATGGCATTGAAATAATTATGAAGGCACCTTCGCGAGCTCGATGCACTCACTACAGAGCACCTCATGATAAACTAAGCATACACCCATCAAGAAGACATGACATAGAAGCTATACATGGCAAGAAACAATATCATAGCATACCCGGACCAACTACAACAACCTCGGCCAAATTGAATAACATGTAAACAATCTGCCAGGAAACATTTTGAAGCAAAAGTAGAGCACGAAAATGACATGCTAGACTACTCCATAATTGCAACCAGGACCATGGATGGATAGAGAAAAACCATGTTTTCAAAACACCCTTACTGAAGTATCTCAAATTATGCATGGATCTCTCTGTAGCAACATGTTTAAATGGCATCAAATTTACAGCAGAACAGGAACTAAAATCAGCGTTAACACGAAGCCTAGTTTGCATGCTTGTGCTAGTCACCACATTGATCACAAAAATACATGGTAAGCACCTCTGTAAAGAAGACATAGCCTAGTTCAAAACACATTTAGGGATCAATCTCATAGGATGCACACATCACTCATGGCAAAAATGACAAAAGAGCTCGTGCTGATAAGAATCTGAAACTAACAATATGAAGCCCTCTTCCAACAGAATTTCGGGCATCAAGATGAGCTCAAATGCAAATGATGCAATGGAATGAAATGATGTACTCTTCGAGGCAAACAATTTTACATATTACACGCACGAAACAGAGCTACGGGTGCGAAGATGTAACAGGTCAAAGTATGCAACATATTTAAGCGTTTTGGGGACTTAGCAGTTTTGGAGGGGGGAAAATCAACCTGCCCGATCGGATCTGGAGCGCGCGAACCGAGGCGAGGCCGGGTTCGCCGGAGAACGGGCGGCGGCGGCGCGCTGCCGGAGGACGGGGAAGCGGCGGTGGAGGAGGACGCCGGGGCGGAGGCCGGCGACGGCGGCGTCTGTGGGCAGAGGAGAGGCCAGCGACGGGGCACCCGGACTGAGGCGGCGGCGGACGAGGCAGAGAT
>NC_057801.1:729463724-729476461 GCF_018294505.1 Triticum aestivum
CGGGCGAGTGGCGGCGTGCCACGTGGCGGCGGCGGGGCGACCCGGATGTGTCCGGCTGCGGCCGAACGTGTCCGGTGGCGGCGGAGGGGAAATCGTCCGGAATTTCGGGGAAGGGGTCTATATATAGAGGTAGAGGGAGCTAGGAGTGTCCAAATGAGGTGCAGTTTTCGCCCACACGATCGTGATTGAACGACCGAGAGCATGGAGGGGAGTTAGATGGGTTACTGGGCTGTTTTGAAGGGGTGTTGGGCTGCAACACAAAAGAGGCCTTTGCGGGAGTGCGGATAACCGTTGGAGTACAAAACGAGCTCCAAATGACCCGAAACTTGACAGGTGGTCTACCGGTGCTATACCAGGGCCACTTGGCAAGGCTCGGTCCATTTCGAGAACATTCAACACCTGCACACGAAAGGAGACAAGAGGGGTGCGCCGGTGCATGTGGGAGTGTCGGATTGCGAAACGGACAACGGGGAAAATGCTCGGATGCATGAGACGAACACGTATGCAAATGAGATGCACATGATGACATGATATGATATGCATGACATGAATAAAATGAAAAACAAAAGACAAAACCTAACCACGGAGGAAATATCATATCACATAGCCGAAAATGGCAAGAGTTGGAGTTACAAAGATGGAAAGTTACATCCGGGGTGTTACAGTTATCCAGGTGTGGTTGAATTGACAACTCAATTGCTAATAATTGAGAATATTCTTTGGCTCCCCTTGTGTCGAATCAATAAATTTGGGTTCAATATTCTACCCTTGAAAACTGTTGCTATCCCCTATACTTGCGGGTTATCACGCTCGAGACCCCATTCACTTGCGCCTGACACTCATGCCACTCGTCGTACACTCCCGGAACCTTCCCTTTGTACACCACATAACACTGCTTCTTCGCCATCAAGAAGCTAGGTACCCATTAGAAATGCATCTTCATCAAGAGAATGTACAATCATAGTCAACAAAATATATTAGAGCAACACGAAAAAGAAAGGGTTAGCAACTAGATGCAACATTTAGTACGCAAACTATTTAACTAGAGGTACGCAGGTCATCATACCCAAACTAACAAAGTAGCACTAGGCAAGTTCGGCAGGGACCATGGACATCACAAAGTTTCATCGCTACAGAAAGTATACAAGTTCAACCGACACATATCATCATCATCGGCATCATAAATCACTAGAAGTTCCATCCTTCCGTATCATCGATGATGGGCCCTAGCTTCTTGGATGGCGTGAGGTCATGCCGTTGCATGCCTATGCGAGTTTGGACGTCAGCTCGCGATATAGGGCCATGGTGGAACATCCCCTTCTCATCGACGACTTCTTTCATGATGATCGTCGCAATGTCCCTTTGGATGCAAAAGAAGTCTTCTCTAAGTTTATAATCCGCTTCTCCATGAGATTTTACCCACTTGTGGATATGATCATCGTTTTTGCTTGTCATGCGAAGCTTTTGGTGATCCGTGCTGAACTCAATCATGAGATGGAGGAGGTAGAATCCATCTTTCTTGCTTGGTTTTGGGACATGGATGCAGCAGAAGTTAGTTTTATGCGTGAAACCGTCTTCTTGTTCCTTTGTTTCCTGATCTGCAGGTGGCCACCCCTAATGCTGAAGCCTTGGAGAGCATCATCTAGAATATTCATTATGTGGGTGTAGTCCTTCTTCTCGTAGTTTTTGGTAGGGTCCAAATACACGTCATGGGAGCTCACGGGTAAAGAACAATAAGGACGGCGCGCCCGTTGCTGCAGGGAAAAGACACCTCAAATTATTCTCCATATGAGATAGAAGGAATGATTGAAATGTATGAAAGGGTTGTCCGGAACTAACTTACTTTGGATGATAAGGCAGGAGGACAATTTCCTCGTCCTTATTCTGTACCATGAAGTTTTGGAGGTACTCCCTACCAGTTTCACGCTCAAAGTCACCGAGACTCAAGAAGGACTCATGCATGTAGTACGGATCCGCCACACAGATTTGCGAGACTTCTTCTCTCTTCACGACGGAGCTCATATGTAGCGCAAAAAGGCGGACGATTGTAAAATCGAGCCGCCTTGTCAGAAACATCTCGAAGATATGGTCAAACCGCAGGAAGATCACCTTTGTGGGCCGTGTGTCGATGTAGCACTTCCCCTCAGTCACACGAGCCGCGTATGTCGGATATCATGGATCCTTCGAGGCTAGTAGGCTTTTCTCAGTCGACAACACATGGTCGTGCAGTCTCTTGAGATCCCCTGATAGTGCCTCTAGAGGTTTCTACGGTAGCATCGGCTCACCCGTGACATGGAACATGGCCGCACCTTTGACGGGTACACGCTGTTCCGAATCCACTGTCTGGCTGTTATGTGCTCTGGCTTGTTTGTAGGCAGTTGAGCCTATCTGCTCCGGTCTCTTCCTTTCCTTTATCTTGGGCACATCTTCCAGACCCTTCCTTAACCCCTGCCCCAGTATTGCCGGGCTAAGCACTATACGACCCCCCACTAGTTGAGCTTGTGTTGAGGCGGCATCTTCAGGCGTGTCCTGTGAGGATTTCATGAAGAGAGACTTCTTGCAATCCCTGTTAGGACATTCCTGCCCGGGCAGATAATCCATATCCTCATCAGCATGCTGATAGCCCAATTCGTCATATGGCTGACTCATCATATCTAAGTCATCGCCATAGGCGCCTGTATTGAGGAAACCCAATGGGTCCTCCATCTCCTCCATCTCATCATCCATTCTTTGTTCTACAGGGCCAATTACATCAGTCACTATTGGACCCCTGTCCGCCGCTCTCACCCGACACTACATGAGCTGGTAATTGCGTAGGCGGGGTTGTGGTCTCCATACATGCTTGTTGATGTGTGGTTATTGGTGTGCTCTCGGCCGGCTCCAAGCAAAGAAGATTCTTCGGCCATAGCAGCACCCAACCCTTGTAGCTTCCAATCCGCAACGAGTTCTCATCATCCTCTCCCCCTAGCCGTAATGGAGGAGGCAAATCCTCGTGCCCTGATTTCACACTCGACAAGTTAACCCTGAAGTGACCAGCAGGCATTGGCTGGTTGTGGAACGTCAGTTGCAAGGGCTTCGTTATCACCCCCTTTCCCACGTCCACCTTCTAGCCTTTGATCAAGTAGAGTATGGTGCACGAGGTTTCGTCGGCCTGCAAACACATGTCTGTGGCATAAAACATCTGAAAGGCAACGAAAATGGAATATTCTAGATATATATGTTGGTGCGACATGTAATTACCGTAAGAGCGTCGAGCTCAGCCAAAGACAAAGGCTTTCCTAGCACGCCAGAGACTAAGGACGGGCTGCTATGAGCGGGTGCGGGTGCGGGTGCGAGGTAGGCCCAGTTGCATGAGTAGGTGATGGTGCGGTGGTGTTGGAGTTGCTCGCGACGAAACTGGGCATGGGGAAATCATGTACCTTCTTGTTTGGATTTTCTTCCTCCAGTTGATGATAGCCAGGACCAAGTTAGTAGCGAAATCATTTCTGTAGGCATTTACAGCTGCATCTACTGCCTGGTGTAGCAGCTCATTTTTCTCCTCAGCTGTTTTTTGCGCATCCTCAGCTTCTTTTTTCTCGAATGCAAACTTCACCTTCTCGTTGATGTCTGCCTAACTAAACTTATTTTTCTACTTCTTGGCCTCCGGGCCCTCGTTGTAGAACACCTTCCACATGGCACCGTCTCCAGCGCCGTGCACATGTCCATATTGCGGCCGCTGGCCCAAAGGGAGTCCCTTAAGTTCGTTCAAGGCCCGGTTGAGAGGGGTGTCCCACTTGGGCCTCATCGGCGAAGTAGGGCTTTTGACTGCAAGCTGGTGTTGCTTCTCCTGCAGAAGGAATGTGAACCGTTTACGAATGTGTAGTCAACTTGATCAGGAGAAAAATGTAAGGTGGTAAAAGAATAATTACCAGTAATCTAATCAATCTCCTTGTGACCTCGTCCGTGTAGAAAACCTTCTTTTTCTTGTCCCACTTGTAGTGGGCCCTGATTATGTCACGCTCCAAGAGGTTGGTGAACTTCGCGAAGGGGTCTGGGAGACCCACGGCTTCACGTTTCGTGTCCTCCTTATCCCATATGGGCCTTTTGCCAAGGTAGCCACGGCTTCCGAGGCGATGCTTCCCCATGTTCCTTTGTTGAAGGCTCTTGAATTTCGCATCCCTAGCCTTGGCTGCCTCGGTAGCGCAAGTGTCCTTGAACTTTTCGAAATCCTCTTCCGTAAGTGTCGGATTTTCCTCCAGTATCTTGGACAAGGGTTCCTCAACCTCAATAGCTCATTTCACCCTCCCTTTCCAAGAGGCCAAATCATTGCTGAACATGCCCATGGTGTGATTGTTAATCTTTTTCATCTTCGGATCATCCACGGTTGCTCTATGCTATCATCCCAGTCGGGGAACCTGAATCTCTTGTGCAACTTCATCAGGAGCAACTGCCTCAAATGTTCTTTACTCCTTAAGTCATCATCGTTGATGCTCGCGCATTCCCGTAGGATGCATCCTACTTGGCTCCCATAGCACTTGCGAGGTTCTTCCAGCTCTAACGGCTCAAACTTGCTAGGTGCCATCATTGTGATCACCAGTCGTCCGATGCCGAGTTTATTAGGTTTTCGTATCCTATGCTTCTACTGCTTCTTCTTTTCGGTAGCGGCATCAGCGTCGGTATTTTCCCTGCTTCCCCGCTGGTCTCGATGCCGGTGCCGTCGGTGTTGATGTCGGCGTCAGTACCATCATCGAGGCTGACCTACAAACCTTGACTGTGCTTAGCAGACAAAACGTCGAGGTACTATTGTTCACCATCATAATCCATCTCGTCTCCATCTTGGTCAGAAGGCCTGGTTTCTTCGTTGTTCGACATGTTTCCTATGATTAAGTCCCCTCGTTTATTTCTAAAACTATAAAAAATGATAAATGACATTAAAAAAGAGCTATGTTTGCCGGAATGCTATTTCCTAGCAATTCCTGGCACTCGATATACCTACTTTCTAGCACAAGTCATGCCAAAATTCATGGAAAATTTCAGCATGACCTTTGCTAAAAAGTGGACATATTAAGCGCCTGAAATTCAACGGAACAGAAATGAATTAACAGTTCGGTGAAACATAGGCCACTCGGATCATTTACCCTACACATAATCATCATTTCCCAATCACATGTCCACATATCACATGTCCACTTCAAATTTGCATATAAAAGGAAGAAAAATATAGAAGTTGAAGAAAAATGCAAGAAGTCATTTTTCTTCACAATATTTGAAACTAAATTTAGCCTACCAAAATTCTGTTTTAAATAAAAAAATTAAATAGCAATAGTTGCTTTAACTAATACCTCCACATCAAATTCTGTTATTTAGATAGAAATAATTGCTTTAACTAAAAAAATTAAATAGCAATAGTTGCTTTAACTAATTTGTCCTAGATTCATACTAATTCTAATTACCTAACTAGCACTATAAATTTAAATAACAACAATTGCTTTAACTAAAAAATGCAAGAAACCTATATAATCAATTATTGTTTTCACACTAAAAAAATAGCCTACGGTTCATACTATTTCATACTAACTAGCATTAAATAGCAGAGCAGAGGGGAGGGAAGAGGGCTCATAGAGGGTAGAGAGAGAGAGATGGGGTTGGGGGAGACGGCGCGGCACCGAGGCGAGGCGGGGTCGGGAGAGATGGTGCGGCACCAAGGCGGGGTGGGGTCGGGGGAGACAGCACCGCACCGAGGGTTGCCGGGTGTCGGTGTCAAAACCGGCGGATCTTGGGTAGGGGGTCCTGAATTGTGCGTCTAAGGCTAATGGTAACCGGAGGCGGGGGACACAATGTTTACCCAGGTTCGGGCCCTCTCGATGGAGGGAATACCCTAATTCCTGCTTGATTGATTTTGATGATATGAGTATTACAAGAGTTGATCTACCACGAGATCGTAGAGGCTAAACCCTAGAAGCTAGCCTATGATTATGATTGTTGTTGTCCTACGAACAAAACCCTCCGGTTTATATAGACACTGGAGGGGCTAGGGTTACACAGAGTCGGTTATAGAGAAAGGAATCTTCATATCCAAATCGCCAAGCTTGCCTTCCATGCAAAGGAGAGTCCCATCCGGACATGGGACGAAGTCTTCTATCTTGTATCTTCATAGCCCAACAGTCCGACCAAAGTATATAGTCCGGCTGTCTGATGACCCCTTAATCCAGGACTCCCTCAATAGCCCCCGAACCAGGCTTCAATGACGATGAGTCCCGCGCGCAGATTGTCTTCGGAATTGCAAGGTGGGTTCCTTCTCCGAACTCTTCAATGTACCTGTTCTAAGGCGTAGTGTACAGCTTCCCATTTAATCTTACGCTCATCGGCTTCTGTACCTTAATAGTCTCAACTTCCACGTGTCAAGCAAATGCTAGAAGTCAGGGCATTTTTACACTTGCCACCCTAACCATGTAAGTAAATTGTCTATTAAAGAGACGGGGATCTTCAGATCCAATCCACACCATCTTCCCCAAGCGAGGAATCATTGGAGCGTGCCTGCAAAAACCACTCCAACATGGCCGGCGCTCACAGCTCTTTCTCCCGCCCTCATAGCACCAAGCCGGGCGATTGGGAGAAGTGTACCATATCCCATGACCAATTAGTGAAGTTGCAGACCCAAGGGTTTCTTCCTCCTGCATGTCTAGTCCCTGTTCGAGCCGGATTGGCTTCCTTCGATGGCGGGGAGCAAGCAGAGAGCTTTCCCAACCCATCCAGGGGGGCAAGTATGCCTTGTTTCCTACTTACTGAGGGGTGTCGAATTTCCAATCCATTCGTTCCTCTGTGGGCTTCTGAAGTACTATGGCCTCTAGCTACACAACTTCACACCTGCCTCCATCCTGCACATCGCAGGTTACGTCGCTCTTTGCGAGCCATTTCTGGGTTGCGAAGCCCATTTTGAGTTATGGAAGAATCTGTTTTGCCTCGTCTCCCGTAATCAAGGGGGATCAATATTCCAAGTGGGCGAAGCTGAGATATGGCGCATCGTCCAGACCGGATACTTATCCGGCACACCGAAGAAGGCATCCGGAGAATGGCCTACCGAATGGTTTTATATTGAGGACGTCTCCCTTCCTGACCCAATCTGAAGGGGTCTTCCTGAGTTTACAAGCGCTCCGCTAAAGAAATGCCTCAACTAGCATCCCCGGAACCTCAGAGAGGAAGATAGCAAGGAAGTCCTTCAATTAATGAGCAAGATAAGAGCGCTCGCTTAGTCCGGACTATCAATAGTCGAGGTTATGGAGATATCCATAATGCGGGGGGTTCCGCCACTCCAGTACCGAGGGCGTCCCATGTGGCACTTCAATGGAGAAGATGACGCCACCCGCTGCAGTCGGAAGGGTCCGGACTCCACCACTGCTCTGGTGAAATTACTATCCAGTATATACAAGGGGAAAAAAGAGGAGTTCATCCGCATTAAGCCACTGGATGGATTTTCCATGTACAACCCTCCCAGCTGGGTGAGCTGCCATCCATTACTCTACTCTATTCATTCCCTGAATCTTTTTTCATAAATATTCACTCTGTCCATTTATAACAGGAACGACGAAAAATAACCAGGGAGATCCATAGCCCGGCACAACAGCCAGAGGACCATAACCGGGCCCTTGAACCCGGATTTGAAGAGGATCCGGATATATTCATGGAGCTCGGGGAAGGGGTGTTTTACCAGGCGAGCTGTGACGGCACAGAAGTGGCCATCATTGCTGACTATCCCGGCCTCCTCCCTGCATCGCATGTAAGTAAACAGGAGACTTATCTTCCGAAAATGATTTACTCCTTCCGTCTCACCCACCGCACAATTCTTATGCTCTAAAGGGAAGATGATCGGCGCGCCATGCCAAACCCAAGGCGACTCGCCAACAAGGGGTGCCCGTGCCGGGTAGGCCTTCAAAGAGAAAGGCGAACAGAAACATGGCCAAACCGTCATCAAGGAGGTATGGTTTTAAACATGCTCTATGGTTGTCATCTCAAAGTATGACACTATCCGTCGTGTTTTAGCAGAAAGAACATCCGCCGGACTATGTTTGGGGATCCTGCCCGCCGTGCCTCTACTAGCCAGATTCCAGACCCGGTCTCGAGGATGGAGGCTAACACAAAAGTGACATCAGACTGTCCTCATACAGAGGATTCAGATAGAATGTCCTTTACAAATTCTGAAGTGGAGAGCGCCATGAATCATCGGCGCCGGCGGGCCGCACTCCGTGACCCTGATTTTTCGGAAGAAGCTTTCAATGCCTTTAACTCGGGTGATGCGTACATCCGAGCTGCCCAGGATGGGCTTGCTAGAGCCATAGACCAGTATTTGAAAGATATATGGGTAAGTATGAAAATCTGATAATTATGTATATCAGTAGCCCAGAGACTGGAAATAGTTGGTACAACTGATTTAAGGATCATTGTCTTAATAGGTGCTCTCAAAGAAGAACAACCTATTATCTCAAGAGCTGGAAAAGTATCGAACCCAGCTAATGGCCGCTACGGCCGAGTGATGTCTACTACACAACCTTCTTCTTGTAGACGTTGTTGGGCCTCCAAGTGCAGAGGTTTGTAGGACAGTAGCAAATTTCCCTCAAGTGGATGACCTGAGGTTTATCAATCCGTGGGAGGCGTAGGATGAAGATGGTCTCTCTCAAACAACCCTGCAACCAAATAACAAAGAGTCTCTTGTGTCCCCAACACACCCAATACAATGGTAAATTGTATAGGTGCACTAGTTTGGCGAAGAGATGGTGATAAAAGTGCAATATGGATAGTAGACAAAGGTATTTGTAATCTGAAATTATAGAAACAGAAAGGTAGCAAGCTATAAAAGTGAGCGTAAACGGTATTGCAATGGTAGGAAACAAGGCCTAAGGTTCATACTTTCACTAGTGCAAGTTCTCTCAACAATAATAACATAACTGAATCATATAACTATCCCTCAACATGCAACAAAGAGTCACTCCAAAGTCACTAATAGCGGAGAACAAACGAAGAGATTATGGTAGGGTACAAAACCACCTCAAAGTTATCCTTTTTGATCTATCTATTCAAGAGTCCGTAGTAAAATAACATGAAGCTATTCTTTCCGTTCGATCTATCACAGAGTTCATACTAGAATAACACCTTAAGACACAAATCAACCAAAACCCCAATGTCACCTAGATACTCCATTGTCACCTCAAGTATCTGTGGGCATGATTATACAATATGCATCACACAATCTCTGATTCATCTATTCAACCAACACAAAGTACTTCAAAGAGTGCCCCAAAGTTTCTACCAGAGAGTCAAGACGAAAACGTGTGCCAACCCCTATGCATAGATTCCCAAGGTCACCGAACCCGCAAGTTGATCAAAAAAACATACATCAAGTGAATCACGTGAATATCCCATTGTCACCACAGATAAGCACGGCAAGGCATACATCAAGTGTTCTCAAATCCTTAAAGACTCAATCCGATAAGATAACTTCAAAGGGAAAACTCAATCCATTACAAGAGAGTAGAGGGGAAGAAACATCATAAGATTCAACTATAATAGCAAAGCTCGCAATACATCAAGATCGTGCCAAATCAAGAACACGAGAGAGAGAGATCAAACACATAGCTACTGGTACATACCCTCAGCCCCAAGGGTGAACTACTCCCTGCTCGTCATGGAGAGCGCCGGGATGATGAAGATGGCCACCGGTGAGGGAGCCCCCCTCCGACAGGCTGCCGGAACAGGGTCCCAATTGGTTTTTGGTGGCTACAGAGGCTTGCGGTGGCAGAACTCCCGATCTATTGTGTTCTTAGATGTTTTTAGGGTATATGGAGATATATAGGCGAAAGAAGTCGGTCAAGGGAGCCACGAGGGGCCCACGAGGGTGGAGGGCGCGCCCAGGAGGGTGGGCGCGCCCCCTGCCTCATGGCCTCCTCGAAGCTTCCCTTGCATGCACTCCAAGTCCCCTGGATTGCTTCCATTCCAAAAATAACTTTCCCGAAGGTTTCATTCCGTTTGGACTCCGTTTGATATTCCTTTTCTTCGAAACACTGAAATAGGCAAGAAAACAGCAATATGGGCTGGGCCTTCGGTTAATAGGTTAGTCCCAAAAATGATATAAAAGTGTAGAGTAAAGCCCATAAACATCCAAAACAAGTAATATAATAGCATGGAGCAATCAAAAATTATAGATACGTTGGAGACGTATCAAGCATCCCCAAGCTTAATTCCTGCTCATCCTCGAGTAGGTAAATGATAAAAACAGAATTTTTGATGTGGAATGCTACCTAGCATAATTCTTAATGTAATTCTCTTTATTGTGGCATGAAGTTCAGATCCAAATGATTCAAAATAAAAGTTCATATTGACATAAGAAATAGTAATACTTCAAGCATACTAATAAAGCAATCATGTCTTCTCAAAATAACATGGCTAAAGAAAGTTATCCCTACAAAATCATATAGTCTGGCTGTTGCTCTATCTTCATCACACAAAGTATTTAATCATGCACAACCCCGATGACAAGCCAAGCAATTGTTTCATACTTTAGTAAATATCAAGCTTTTTCAATTTTCATGCAATACATGAGCGTGAGCCACGGACATAGCACTATATGTGGAATAGAATGGTGGTTGTGGAGAAGACAAAAAGGATAAGATAGTCTTACATCAACTAGGCATATTAACGGGCTATGGAAATGCCCACTAATAGATATCAATGTGACTGAGTAGGGATTTCCATGCAACGGATGCACTAGAGCTATAAATGTATGAAAGCTCAACAAAAGAAACTAAGTGGGTGTGCATCCAACTTGCTTGCTCATGAAGACCTAGGGCATTTTGAGGAAGCCCATCATTGGAATATACAAGCCAAGTTCTATAATGAAAAATTCCCACTAGTATATGAAAGTGACAACATAGGAGACTCTCTATCATGAAGATCATGGTGCTACTTTGAAGCACAAGTGTGGTAAAAAGGATAGTAGCATTGTCCCTTCTCTCTTTTTCTCTTAATTTTTTTTTCTTTTTTTCTTTCTTTTTTATTTGGCTTTTTTTTCATTTGGCCTTTCTCTTTCTTTTTTTATTTGAAGTCTGAATTCTCATCCCGACTTGTGGGGGAATCATAGTCTCCATCATCCTTTCCTCACTGGGACAATGCACTAATAATGGAGATCATCACACTTTTATTTATTTACAACTCAAAATTACAACTCGATACTTAGAACAAGATATGGCTCTATATGGATGCCTCCGGCGGTGTACCGTTATATGCAATGAATGAAGAGTGACATGTATGAAAAATTATGAGGTGGCTTTGCCACAAATACGATGTCAACTACATGATCATGCAAAGAGCAATATGACAATGATGATGTGTGTCATAATAAACGGAATGGTGGAAAGTTGCATGGCAATATATCTCGGAATGGCTATGGAAATGCCATAATAGGTAGGTATGGTGGCTGTTTTGAGGAAGGTATATGGTGGGTGTATGGTACCGGTGAAATTTGCGTGGCACAAGAGAGGCTAGCAATGGTGGAAGGGTGAGAGTGCGTATAATCCATGGACTCAACATTAGTCATAAAGAACTCATATACTTATTGAAAAAATCTACAAGCCATTGAAAACAAAGTACCACACGCATGCTCCTAGGGGGGTAGATTGGTAGGAAAAGACCATCGCTCGTCCCCGACCGCCACTCATAAGGAAGACAATCAATAAATAAAATTGTGCTCCAACTTCATCACAAAGCGGTTCACCATACGTGCATGCTACGGGAATCACAAAATTCAACACAAGTATTCTTTAAATTCACAATTACTCAACTAGCATGACTCTAATATCACCACCTCTATATCTCAAAACAATTATCAAGTATCAAATTGATCATATCATCCAATTCACTTTCTATGATAGTTTTTATTATACCCAACTTGGATGCCCATCATTCTAGACCAATTTTATAACCATAGCAAATACCATGCTATTCTAAGAGACTCTTAAAATAATATAAGTGAAGCATGAGAGATCATCAATTTCTACAAGATGAAGCCACCGCCGTGCTCTAAAAGATAGAAGTGAAGCACATAGAGCAAAACTATCTAGCTCAAAAGATATAAGTGAAGCACATAGAGTATTCTAATAAATTTCAAATCATGTGTTTCTCTCCCAATGGGTGTGTACAACAAGGATGATTGTGGTAAGCTAAAAAGCAAAAACTAATATCATACACGACGCTCCAACACTACAAAAAAAGACACATCCGTGACATTTTGGGCCGAACGATTTCTTTTCTGTATACATATGACCCTTCTATGACGATAATTGTGACAAAACCCAGTATCATCATAGATGTGGTGGGCTGCTACTTCTATGACAAAAAATCATGACAGAAAATGGGCTTTTCGTCCTGGGCGGGCTGGAGACGCAGCTGCATAACATTCTTTGGGTCGTCCATGACGGGAAAAACCATGGTAGAAGAGAGGGCGAGGAAAATTTCGGGGAGTTCCCGGTTACAGTGGGTGGTTGGGGGCCGAGCGATGCGCGTTTCTCTCGTACACGTACGCGCGTGTGTGCGAGGCATTGGGCTCTAACTGAACCCGAGGGAGGCGTCGCCTAACTGAACCCGAGCGATTGCACTGCAGGCTACGCATTACTAAACCCGAGCGATCGAGCGATTCCTTCACTACTGTAGCTAACTGAAGTCGATCGATGCTGCCTCTAGATGAACAGTGAGCGTTGCAGGGGGTTGGA
>NC_057801.1:729776792-729963036 GCF_018294505.1 Triticum aestivum
TTGCGTGGGTCCCACCATCTGCATGATGTTAATTTGTGTGAAAATGTGTGTCAGGTGACTTATAAGTCAGGTGACAATCAAACAGACATGACTTATAAGTCACTGGTTTTAAGTCACCTGACTTATAAGTCAGGTGACTTATTGGAACTAAACAGCCCTTTAGGTGGCTTGTCTCTGTTCACCACACATGATAAAAAGGCCAAGGAAGCTAGCGGCAATGATCTCAGTGGAGGGCCCTGCCCCCTAGCTCTACTAGCACCTACTGATAGCCAAACCTTTTCCGCTCGCCATCTCCCATCTGCGGGGCTGTTTGGTTTGAGACTAAGTTTGCCAAAGCTTGCCACACTTAAAGTTAGGCAAGTTTGACCAACTAGGTGTGTGTTTGGTTCAAGCCACATCTTAGACAAGTCACACTATGGTCCCACATCACATATACACAAAAAATGTGGCAAGATTCCCTTAGGCTTGTCAACTTGTGGCTCTCATTTTAAAGAACTAATCTTAGACAAGTTTGGCAAACATTATATGGCAAAGTGTGGCACTCCTAGGCCTAGAACCAAACAGCCCCTGCATCTCCACGTCCGTCCCGGTCATTTTCCCGTTTTTTATTATCATCACCACTCACACTGCATGCATGATCCTGTATGCATGCAAGAGCATATATAAAATTCATGTTAAGGGAAGTGGAGTGGGAGAGGAGAAAGTGCAATCTGTCAACCTGAGATCGAGGGTCTACAGGGTTACCATGCAGGTTCTACTGTGTTCCTTGCACTTTCATCTTCACTGTCCACTGGGAGATTAATTATGGCCCAGGATGATTATCTCTAGCTTAACTTGTGGATGATTATCTCTACCTATCGGTCCAACCCCATCCAGTCGTTTTCAACCCCGGTGCTCTCTTGACAAACAGAAGGGACAAAAAGAAAATAGAAATATCAAATGCGTGGAAAAATGATGTGATGTGTCTGTGGGGACAGTTAGCACAGACAGGAAGTAAGATTAAAACTATTAATTACATCTCCCCTCTGATGCCGCCTCCGGATACTTTCACACTGTTTATCTGGTTTCTTTTCCTAATACTATAAGGCGCGCTGTTTATCTTTTGGACATCACATCACGACATGAAAGCGAAGCACAACTTGAGCTAGGCAGGAAAACATAATAATTCCTTTGCAGTGGTAAGCAAAGACTATCTCTCCTAGTTGTTTATTGCAGGTTAGGTATAATAGGAGGAACATCTCAGTTGTTGTATTATAGTGGAAAGGCAGCGCAAGTTATCTAGTTTAGACACGTGGCGCGTCTCGAGGAGAAATACCCGCTCAAAGTATGTTTACATCTCCATCACTTGGACATTAAGACACGTACTTAATCCAACCTCTCTCTTGACGTGTTCCTCCATGCTAGCTAGCATCTCGAGAGGATTCCATCAACCCACATGTAGAGGAGCATTTTGAATCCGGACACCATCAAGCCAAAAGCAAATGCTAGTAGTACATATCTTAAAATAGACAGATAAACACATGTATGTAGGTCCTGGACATTGATTTGTTTTGCCAATACACTTGGACTTGGCAAATGGTTAATTACCATGCATGTATCTATGTCTCGGAAGCAATTCATGCATGCCCTCACTTTTTTCTTTTTTTTTTTGAAAGTTCATGCTCGACAATTTTGTAGGAGGTGCTACAATATGCACTAGCTAGCTAGTAGTATAGTGTAAAATGGTCAAAGAGGTGGCTAGCCATTGGCCTCGTCGATCTCTTGGATCTAGTAGATGTCCTAACTGCAGATCAGATTAAGTTTAGCGGCATGGTATCCTCATGGGTCCATGTGAAAGCAACAAATACTACAGTATGGGGGCTGAGAAGCTTGATGATAACTATTCTAATTCAAAGATATCATTGGAAATGAGAGACCCCTACCTTTAGCATCCATCGCCTAAAGGTAACGGAGGGTGGGCTAGTTAACTGGTGATTATATTAGCAAGCACGAAAGACATATACATTGGCTAAACCTAAGCATCATGAAAAAGTGAGTGTGGGCTAATTGGTAATGACATTAGTGGCCAAAGACATATATTAGCCAAACCTAAGCATCATGAAAGGCAAGGCTCTGGGTTTTGTTATGCTAAAAGGCATGGGGTTTCCTTGCTTTAACGTTGCTTTCTCCTGAAATTAGGCTCCATCACACCGAACCACTGGATGGCTAGGCCCTACAGCAAAGAAATTAAAGGCCACAAGCACTACTGCTTAGATGGAGGAGAAAATTAGAGCCGGAGCGTGGGATCAATGTAGCTAGCACAATAATGCTATAGATCGTCGCCAGGAGAGGAGATCATATTAATTTAGTTAGAGGGAATAGAACTCAAAACTTTCACCAGTAGTAGAGGTATATTAAAAGTTTAGACAACAAACGAAAAATATGTCTAAGGCATGGAGTGGGTAGGAAAGTAGACTATGGTTATGCTTAAAGCAAAGATTGCAACTGATAAAAGGCGAAAAGAACTCCGGCATCGTCCTAGTAGTATATTACATAGGAAACCTCGGAGTTAATCTATTTCTCCACTTTTGTTCTTTTTGCAAACAGTGTTTGTTCTCTTATAGGAAAAAGAATTACACGAAAGATAAAACCTCTAATCACTAACGCTCTGTTTGGATGTAGATATTCACAGCCATGGAATTGAATTGGCTTCAATATCAAATCACAGGGACATTGGTATTGATATTCAACCAGAATTCAGGTGTTTGGATGTGTATGCATTAGGCATTTGGAATTCAAGGAAAGATCGATGTTGATTCTTGTTTGGATGGTCAAAGCATTGAATTGCCCCATATGTACGAGACAAGCACAGTCAGACAAGCAGCTCCGGCTATGAAGACAGCAGCGGCGACACACAGCAGCAATGGGAGAAAGGCGCGGGGGTCGCAGGGGCACAAGAAGCCATCCATGCGTCCTTGCGTGAGCCCAAGCAATCACGCTGCCGTCCTCTAGCCAGCCGCCATCGAAAACAGTAGCTTAAGTAGCAGGTTGTGCGTCTCCATCTTTCTCCTCTACTCGTTCCTGGGATCCCGGCCTTGGCCGTAGCCGTTCCACTCCTCATCCTCACCTCCCTTGCCGTCGGCATCTTGCAACGGCGACCACGCCCACCACTGCGACAGGTGGCGGCGGGATTGCTAAGAATCAGATCTCGGCAGGGCTCCAATTACGTTCGGGTTCAAGAGGGCCGATGCAGATGAGGGGTGGGAGCAGTGCGCCATATGCTCGGCCGTACTGCAGGTCGGGGAGAAGGGCCGACGGCTGCCGGCATGCGAGCACCTGTTCCGCGCGAGTTGCGTCGACCGGTGGCTGAGCGACCTTTCTTTCTTCAGGCCAAGTCGAAGGGTTACGCGGGAGTGAGGCAATATCAACCAAATCAGAGGGGCGGAGGTCCGAATTCGGGACGGGATGCTGCTAGTGTTGCGGAGGACGGTTCGAAATCGAAGTGCGATTTGATGCGTCAATGCCAAGACCATCCAAACAACCACATTCGGGAACGTAAATGCCAATATCAATTCCTAGACGTGAATATCTACATCAAAATGGAGTGTAGTAGAAAACAGGGCATTTGTCCCGGTTCGTAAGGCCCTTTAGTCCTGGTTCTTGAACCGGGACTAATAGGTCGTTACTAATGCCTTCCCCTTTAGTCCCGGTTCTTACACGAACCGGGACAGATGGGCCTCCATGTGGCCGTCACGGGTAGCCTAGGCAGGGGGCCTTTGGTCCCGATTGGTGACATAAACCGGGACCAAAAGGTATCCACGCGTCAGCAGCTGGCTGGAGCTGAGTTTTTTCTTAAAGTGGCTGGTTTAGGGGTTTTGGGGGTTAATTTAGGTTGTTATTAGCTAGCTAATAGAGAGAAGTGTTCTGTCTTATATCTTCGTGCTTGGTTTACCAACGCTATTGCTATGTTCATTTCACCCGCTGATATATAATAACTCTTCATGCTCGCATCATACATCATCATATATAATAACAAGTCCTACTAATCATGCAACATCATACAACTTCTACTCGTTATTAATAACAAGTCATACGATCATCATACTCATAGTCATCGAACCCAACCCTACATAATTGTTCTTAGCACATGATCATCAGTATCAGGTAGGACCTAAACACACTTAAGATAAAATAGCATAAGACAATATAAACCCTGACTCTCCATTATGAAGAATGGAGATCATCCTGTCTCCAATTCTTGCGCTTCGCTTCCATTTGCTTCCAAGAAGCTCCTTACGACTGTCCATACATTTTTTTCATTCTTTGATTGTCATGTCTCCACTTCTTTTAGAAATCCGGTATGGACAGTTGAGATTCGTAGGACGACTTGGTTGTATGTTCAAAACATCAAGGCGACCGTGCGTATACATCAGATGAGGCACACAATCATTCGGGATTATCTGTTGAAAAATATAGTAATAACTTCGTAGTTAGCAATGATGTACTAGTTTTAGAAGTATGCAAAAAGATGCACGGATGTCGTAATAGTAAAAAATCTTACCAGGATATCTCCATGGTAGTTACCGTAGTTCAACACGAGCACTAGTGGCACGTATTGACCATAATGTTGAGGAGTTCGATTGTAGATATTGTAATTCTCAAGATCAGTACAAAATGTGATTAGATGATTTTTATCCTTATAAGTTAATTCGGAGTCATCGGTGTAGTGGGTTTTGTCTACCATCTTCCGCACATTCTTTGAAGAATGAAAATAAGCTGTCAATGGAAATAAGCTGTCAACTATTCTGAAATAAACAATATAAATTACTTAATAACTATGTTTGAGAAGCTCACATGGGGGAAGAATTGGAAGTGTATCAATAAGGACCCAAATGTCCATATTGTCTTGCTCGATTGTAGGATCACCGAGATCCATGGTGACAAGCATACCCTTATCAAAACCATACATCTTGCAAAGTGCTTCCCAATTTTTACAACCAAAATGGGTTACACTCACAGAATTGTACAACTTTACTTCAAAATCCACGCCATGATGGGTCCTTAGGTTAATTTTCTTGGTTTCCATACTTTCATGATCTTCAAAACCCATCCTCTTCAAGACATAGCGTCTGGCATAGCATGGGATAAGCTAGTCGAATTGGAAAAGATAAAAAATACACGTTAAAATAGTTGAAGTCGTGCTTAATTATGAAAAAAATTATTGTTGTCGTTGCGTACTATTTCAACATCGAAGGTCTCCTCGAGCTTAATGCTGAAGCGCCAATCTTCGTCCAGCTCAAGGAACCTGTCGCACATACCTCGGTCGTCGTGGCACCACTCGCACTCCCCGGATGGTTTTCGTCGTCCGAGTACGACATTTCCGGCCTATGTTCATAATTCAAATATTAAACTTGTACAATTAAATATATGTACTAAAAAACTTAAATTAGATCATTAACATTAATCACGGGTTGATTGTCGGTGATGGTAGCTTCTCCTTTCATTCGCGAGTGCATTATTACACGGGAATGAAGGAAGCTACCCCCACGACGGCGTGGATGATGGAGGGGGCTCCTAGATTTCTCCATAGTGCTCTCCAATTTTAGCATTCAAAGTAGGAGTACTTTTCCAATATGAGCATTCAATAAGCAAAACCAAATCGTAAAATAAAGTAGTATACAAATTAGCATGCATTCAATTATAAGCAAAAGTACATCATCTCTTGTGTCGAATATTATCACTAATACTCTTTGAATACTATCATACATATAGCATCGCTAATACAGCTCGAACCGTAGCGCCCGACGGGTATCGTCGCGGGCGGTGGACACCCAAAGATAAGGAACCATCACAGGATTATAGCTCCAGTGAGATCCCTGAAGAACCTGACAGGTATTGTCGAACCTGCCCTCCAACGCAACCATGTAGCGATGGGCGTGGTCGTCCTCCTCGCTGACACGGTGACGTACCACCTCCGTGGTGTCCGGATGCCTCGGCACCGTCACTGGCCCACGCGGCCGCCACCAAACAAAGATCGGGTCAACAACGGGCTGGCTCCTCACCAACCTACGCCCATCCGGAAGGTAGCACCTCCCAATACCAGCCCGACAGAGTCGACGACGAGGATGCGGGATAGGCATCATCGACGTCGATGCGGGAACTACTTCTATATATAATAAAATAAAGTAGTTTTATTAAATCAACTACTAAGCACTTACTATAAATAAATAAAGTGGTACTTACTAAAAATAAACTACTTCTATAGTAAAATAAAGTAGTTTATTAAATCAACTAGTTCAACTATATATTAAGCACTTACTATAAATAAAATAAAGTAGTACTATACTAAAAATAAACTAGTTTAACTAGGTCTATTATTTTTCTAACTAATTATATTAAACACTTTCTCTTCTTATTTTCCTTTTTTCTCTCCTGCTTTTTCTTCTAAATATGAACATATACATAAATGACTTTGATCATACACAATTTTCCTATACATACACAATATGAACATATACATAAATTGACAAAGAAAAATTCTATGAACAAAAAAATCATTAAAATTCTATGAACAAAATCACAACAGAAAAAAATCATAAAAATTCTATGAACAGAAAAAATCATAAAAAATTGACATATTCGATCTTTGTATATATATGAACATACAAACATGCATATTCAATAATAATATCACCAAAAAAATCTATTAGCAGAAAAAAAATCTAACACAATATGAACAAATTACACAATATGAAAAAAATCTAACAAAAAAATCTATGAACAAAATCTAACTCAATTAACTACACATCTAAATTAACTACACATCTAATTAAACCTATGAAAAAAATCTAACAAAAAAATCTATGAACAAAATCTAACTCAATTAACTACACATCTAAATTAACTACACATCTAATTAAACCTATGAAAAAAAATCTAACAAAAAAATCTATGAACAAAATCTAAATCAATTAAATACACATCTAAATTACCACACATCTAAATTAACTACACATCTAATTAAACCTATGAAAAAAATCTATGAACAAATTAAAATCTATGAACAAAATCTAGCTCACCGGATGGAGATGGCGTGAGGGGCGCGGCGAGGGCGACGGGCAGGGGACGGGGACGGTGCGTGAGGGGCGGCGCGGCGACGGGCGACGAGCGAGGCAGGGGTCGGCGGCGTCGCAGGGCACGGGGCGCGGGGAGGCGACGGTGTTGGGGCGGCGCGGGGCGACGACGGCGACGGCGAGGCGGAGAGGACAGCCTGGTGGCGTCGGGGCGGGGAAGAACTGAATAAAATTTTGACGAGTGCCAGTTATATAGACAAAGCATTGGTCCCGGTTCGTGATACAAACCGGGACGAATGCGACCTTTAGTCCCGGTTGGTGGCACCAACCGGGACCAAAGGCCTCTTTTTAGCAGCCCAAAGGGCGGGAAGCAGAGGTATTTGATCCCGGTTGGTGGCACCAACAGGGACTAAAGGGGGGGCATTGGTACCGGTTGGTGGCATGAACCGGTACCAATGCATGCCTTTAGTCCCGGTTGGTGGCACCAACCTGGACTAAAGGCATTGTGCTGCCCGCGTCGCGGCACGAAAGTTTAGTCCCACCTCGCTAGTTGAGGGAGCTCAAGAGTGGTTTATAAGCCTCAATCTCGCTGCCCTCCCGAGCTCCTCTCAAATGCAGGCTTTCGGGCCTAAACACATTGTATCTGCCTGTGGGCCTACTGGGCCTTCTGCGGGCCTGAATCCTGGCCCAACTAGATGGGTTTCTAGTCGTATTCAGGCCGTGGTGGCCTAGTAGGTGGCATTTTTTTAACATTTTTCCAGTTTTTTTGTTTTCTTTGTTGCTTTTTTTAATTTTGTTATAGTTTATTTTATTTTGTTTTATTTTATTTCTACATATTTATTTTATGAAAGTTTATTTTATTTTATTTTATTTTGTTTCTACTTATTTTATTTTATTTTATTTTGTTTCTACTTATTTTATTTTATTTTATTTTGTTTCTACTTATTTATAAAAATTTATTTTGTTTATACTTATTTATTTTATTTTCTTTTATGTTGTTTGTATTTATTTTATGAAAATCCTTTTTGCTTTTAATGTTTTCCACAGAAAATACTTTGATAATTCTTTCTACTTATTTATAAAAGTTTATTATGTTTCTACTTATATATTTTATTTGAGTTTATTTTTTTATTTGGTTTCTACTCACATCATCAATTTTCAACCCTTTCACCCACATAGCATGTGCTAAAAAGTTGAGAGGGTTATTTTTCATGCATTTACCAATTATTTTGAGCTATAAGACCCTGAAATTGAAAAGCATTTCAAATGAACTCTGAAAAGGTTGGAAGTTGGCATGGTAACATCATTTCATCCACATAACATGTGCAAGAAAGTTGAGTGGGTTACGGCAAAAATTGGATGCACTTCATGTACAAAACGGACAATCTTTTTCGAAGTATCAGGATTTCATACGGAAACTTGTCTGTTACAATAGGCATTTCAAATGAACTACGAAAAGGTTGAAAGTTGGCATGGTATCATCATAATAGTTGTGGACAAAGTCTTCACTTTTTCTTCGCTTGTGTCCTTTCCTTATTGCGCCGTAACCATGGATAATCTTCATCATTTATCAGGATGCTTGGGTCAGCCTTGACTTTGAAGGGAGTAATTTCATGAAACTTTTCATAATCTTCGGACATATCTGTCTTGCCCTCCACTCCCACGATGTCCCTTTTTCCTGAAAGAACTATGTGGCGCTTTGGCTCATCGTATGATGTATTCGCTTCCTTATTTTTTCTTTTTCTCGGTTTGGTAGACATGTCCTTCACATAGATAACCTGTGCCACATCATTGGCTTGGACGAACGGTTTGTCAGTGTACCCAAGATTGTTCAGATCCACTGTTGTCATTCCGTACTATGGGTCTATCTGTACCTCACCTCCTGACAGATTGACCCATTTGCATTTAAACAAAGGGACCTTAAAATCTACTCCATAGTCAAGTTCCCATATGTCCACTATGTAACCATAATATGTGTCATTTCCCCTCTCAGTGGCTGCATCAAAGCGGACACCGCTGTTTTGGTTAGTGCTCTTTTGATCTTGGGCGATCGTGTAAAATGTATTCCCATTTATCTCGTATCCTTTCCAAATCATTACAGTCGAAGATGGTCCCCAGGACAACGAGTACAGCTCCTCACAAAAAGTGTTTTCACCTCTGAGACGTGTCCCCAACCAACTGCTGAAAATCCTGATGTGTTCACATGTAATCCAGTCGTCGCACTGCTCCGGGTGTTTGGAGCGCAGACTGTTCTTGTGTTCATCGACATAAGGGGTCACCAAGGTAGAGTTCTGTAGAACTGTGGAATGTGCTTGAGACCAAGAATATTCGTTCCTACATATTATTGTCTCCCCTCCAAGCGTGCCTTTTCCAGTCAGTCTACCCTCATACCGCGATTTAGGAAGACCTAACTTCTTAAGGCCAGGAATGAAGTCAACACAAAACCCAATGACATCCTCTGTTTGATGGCCCATGGAGATGCTTCCTTCTAGCCTAGCGCGGTTACGGACATATTTCTTTAGGACTCCCATAAACCTCTCAAAGGAGAACATATTGATGAGGTAACTGTACCAGCTCCCTTATTGGAAAGTGGTACATCACAAAAACTGGTTCCTGTGACGTCTACACCAATTAGTGAGGAAGTTAATGATGATGATCATGGAACTTCAGATCAAGTTGTTACTGAACCTCGTAGGTCAAACAGAGTAAGATCCACACCAGAGTGGTACGGTAATCCTGTTTTGGAAGTTATGTTACTAGACCATGACGAACCTACGAACTATGAAGAAGCGATGGTGAGCCCAGATTCCACAAAATGGCTTGGGGCCATGAAATCTAAGATGGGATCCATGTATGAGAACAAAGTGTGGACTTTGGTTGACTTGCCCGTTGATCGGCAAGCCATTGAGAATAAATGGATCTTCAAGAAGAAGACTGACGCTGACGGTAATGTTACTGTCTATAAAGCTCGACTTGTTGCGAAAGGTTTTCGACAAGTTCAAGGGATTGACTATGATTAGACTTTCTCACCCGTAGCGATGCTTAAGTCTATCCGAATCATGTTAGCAATTGCCGCATTTTATGATTATGAAATTTGGCAAATGGATGTCAAAACTGCATTCATGAATGGATTTCTGGAAGAAGAGTTGTATATGATATAACCAGAAGGTTTTGTCGATCCAAAGGGAGCTAACAAAGTGTGCAAGCTCCAGCGATCCATTTATGGACTGGTGCAAGCCTCTCGGAGTTGGAATAAATGCTTTGATAGTGTGATCAAGCATTTGGTTTTATACAGACTTTTGGAGAAGCCTGTATTTACAAGAAAGTGAGTGGGACCTCTGTAGCATTTCTAATATTATATGTGTATGACATATTGTTGATTAGAAATGATATATAATTTCTGGATAGCATAAAGGGATACTTGAATAAGAGTTTTTCAATGAAGGACCTCGGTGAAGCTGCTTATATATTGGGCATCAAGATCTATAGAGATAGATCAAGACGCTTAATTGGACTTTCACAAAGCACATACCTTGACAAAGTTTTGAAGAAGTTCAAAATGGATCAAGCAAAGAAAGGGTTCTTGCCTGTGTTACAAGGTGTGAAGTTGAGTAAGACTCAATGCCCGACCACTGCAGAAGATAGAGAGCAAATGAAAGATGTTCCCTATGCTTCAGCCATAGGCTCTATCATGTATGCAATGCTGTGTACAAGACCTGATGTGTGCCTTGCTATAAGTCTAGCAGGGAGGTACCAAAGTAATCCAGGAGTGGATCACTGGACAGCGGTCAAGAACATCCTGAAATACCTGAAAAGGACGAAGGATATGTTTCTCATTTATGAGGTGACAAAGAGCTCATTGTAAATGGTTACGTTGATGCAAGCTTTGACACTGATCCGGATGATTCTAAATCGCAAACCGGATACGTGTTTACATTGAACGGTGGAGCTGTCAGTTGGTGCAGTTCTAAACAAAGCGTCGTGGCGGGATCTACATGTGAAGCGAAATACATAGCTGCTTCGGAAGCAGCAAATGAAGGAGTCTAGATGAAGTAGTTCATATCCGATCTAGGTGTCATACCTAGTGCATCGGGTCCAATGAAAATCTTTTGTGACAATACTGGAGCAATAGCCTTGGCGAAGGAATCCAGATTTCACAAGAGAACCAAGCACATCAAGAGACGCTTCAATTCCATCCGGGATTTAGTCCAGGTGGGAGACATAGAAATTTGCAAGATACATACGGATCTGAATGTTGCAGACTCGTTGACTAAGCCTCTTCCACGAGCAAAACATGATCAGCACCAAGACTCCATGGGTGTTAGAATCATTACTGTGTAATCTAGATTATTGACTCTAGTGCAAGTGGGAGACTGAAGGAGATATGCCCTAGAGGCAATAATAAAGTTATTATTTATTTCCTTATATCATGATAAATGTTTAATATTTTTGCTAGAATTGTATTAACTGGAAACACAGTACTTGTGTGAATACATAGACAAACAGAGTGTCACTAGTATGCCTCTACTTAACTAGCTCGTTGATCAAAGATGGTTATGTTTCCTAGCCATAGACATGTGTTGTCATTTTATTAACGGGATCACATCATTAGAAGAATGATGTGATTGACTTGACCCATTCCGTTAGCTTAGCACTCGATCGTTTAGTATGTTGCTATTGCTTTCTTCATGACTTATACATGTTCCTATGACTATGAGATTATGCAACTCCCGTTTACCAGAGGAACACTTTGTGTGCTACCAAACATCACAACGTAACTGGGTGATTATAAAGATGCTCTACATGTGTCTCCGAAGGTACTTGTTGGGTTGGCGTATTTCGAGATTAGGATTTGTCACTCCGATTGTCAGAGAGGTATCTCTGGGCCCACTCGATAATGCACATCACTTAAAGCCTTGCAAGCATTGCAACTAATGAGTTAGTTGCGGGATGATGTATTATGGAACGAGTAAAGAGACTTGCCGGTAACGAGATTGAACTAGGTATTGAGATACCGACGATCGAATCTCGAGCAAGTAACATACCGATGACAAAGGGAACAACGTATGTTGTTATGCAGTTTGACCGATAAAGATCTTCGTAGAATATGTGGGAGCCAATATGGGCATCCAGGTCCCGCTATTGGTTATTGACCGGAGACGTATCTCGGTCATGTCTACATAGTTCTCGAACCCGTAGGGTCCGCACGCTTAACGTTTTGTTGACAATATAGTATTATATCAGTTATGTATGTTGGTGATCGAATGTTGTTCGGAGTCCCGGATGAGATCATGGACATGCCGAGGAACTCCGGAATGGTCCGGAGATAAAGTTTAATATATGGGATAATAGTGTTTGATCTCTGGAAGGGTTCCGGAATTCACCGGAAGGGGTTCCGGATGTTTCCCGAAATGTTTGGGTACGAGAATACGTTATTTGGGCCAAAGGGGAAAGCCCACGAGGCTTTTGGAAAGTGCAAAAGGAAGTTTTGCGAAGACCAGAGGCTAGACGCCAGGAACCGTGGCGTCTAGCCTTGGAGTCCGTGTAGGACTCTTGCCTTTCGGGAAAAACCAACTTTGAGGAGGCTTTTACTCCAAGTTTCGACCCCAGGGCTCAACATATAAATAGAGGGGCAGGGCTAGCACCAAAGACACATCAAGAAACACCAAGCCATGTGCCGGCAACCCCTTCCCCTCTAGTTTATCCTCCATCATAGTTTCCGTAGTGCTTAGGCGAAGCCCTGCGGAGATTGTTCTTCACCAACACCGTCACCACGCCATCGTGCTACCGGAACTCATCTACTACTTCGCCTGTCTTGCTGGATCAAGAAGGCGAGGACGTCATCGAGCTGAACGTGTGCAGAACTTGGAGGTGCCGTGCGTTCGGTACTTGGATCGGTCGGATCGTGAATACATACGACTACATCAACCGTGTTGATAAACGCTTCCGCTTAGCGATCTTCAAGGGTATGAAGATACACCCCCCCTCTCGTTGCTATGCATCACCATGATCTTGTGTGTGTGTAGGAATTTTTTTGAAATTACTACGTTCCCTAACAGTGGCATCCCAGCCAGGTTTTATGCATAGATGTTATATGCACGAGTAGAACACAAGTGAGTTGTGGGCGATACAAGTCATACTGCTTACCAGCATGTCATACTTTGGTTCGGTGGTATTGTTGGATGAAGCGGCCCGGACCGACATTACGCGTACGCTTACGCGAGACTGGTTCTACGGACGTGCTTTGCACACAGGTGGCTGGTGGGTGTCAGTTTCTCAAACTTTAGTTAAACCGAGTGTGGCTACGCCCGGTCCTTGAGAAGGTTAAAACAACACTAACTTGACGAACTATCGTTGTGGTTTTGATGCGTAGGTAAGAACAGTTCTTGCTAAGCCCGTAGCAGCCACGTAAAACTTGCAACAACAAAGTAGAGGACGTCTAACTTGTTTTTGCAGGGCATGTTGTGATGTGATATGGTCAAGGCATGATGCTATATTTTATTGTATGAGATGATCATGTTTTGTAACCGAGTTATCGGCAACTGGCAGGAGCCATATGGTTGTCGCTTTATTGTATGCAATGAAATCACCCTGTAATTGCTTTACTTTATCACTAAGCGGTAGCGATAGTCGTAGAAGCAATAGTTGGCGAGACGACAACGATGCTACGATGGAGATCAAGGTGTCGCGCCGGTGACGATGGTGATCATGACGGTGCTTCGGAGATGGAGATCACAAGCACAAGATGATGATGGCCATATCATATCACTTATATTGATTGCATGTGATGTTTATCTTTTATGCATCTTGTCTTGCTTTGATTGACGGTAGCATTATAAGATGATCTCTCACTAAAATTTCAAGATAAAAGTGTTCTCCCTCAGTATGCACCGTTGCCAAAGTTCGTCGTGCCCAAACACCACGTGATGATCGGGTGTGATAAGCTCTACGTCCATCTACAACGGGTGCAAGCCGGTTTTGCACACGCAGAATACTCAGGTTCAACTTGACGAGCCTAGCATATGTAGATATGGCCTCGGAACACAGAGACCGAAAGGTCGAGCGTGAATCATATAGTAGATATGATCAACATAATGATGTTTACCATTGAAAGCTACTCCATTTCACGTGATGATCGGTTATGGTTTAGTTGATTTGGATCACGTGATCATTTAGAGGATTAGAGGGATGTCTATCTAAGTGGGAGTTCTTAAGTAATATGATTAATTGAACTTAAATTTATCATGAACTTAGTACCTGATCGTATCTTGCTTGTCTATGTTGATTGTAGATAGATGGCCCATGTTGTTGTTCCGTTGAATTTTAATGCGTTCCTTGAGAAAGCAAAGTTGAAAGATGATGGTAGCAATTACACGGACTGGGTCCGTAACTTGAGGATTATCCTCATTGCTGCACAGGAGAATTACGTCCTAGAAGCACCGCTAGGTGCCAAACCTGCTGCAGGAGCAACACCAGATGTTATGAACGTCTGGCAGAGCAAAGCTGATGACTACTCGATAGTTCAGTGTGCCATGCTTTATGGCTTAGAACCGGGACTTCAACGACGTTTTGAACGTCATGGAGCATATGAGATGTTCCAGGAGTTGAAGTTAATATTTTAAGAAAATGCCTGGATTGAGAGATATGAAGTCTCCAATAAGTTCTACAGCTGCAAAATGGAGGAGAATAGTTCTGTCAGTGAGCATATACTCAAAATATCTGGGTATAATAATCACTTGATTCAACTGGGAGTTAATCTTCCGGATGATAGCGTCATTGATAGAATTCTTCAATCACTGCCACCAAGCTACAAGAGCTTCGTGATGAACTATAACATGCAAGGGATGGATAAGACGATTTCCGAGCTCTTCGCAATGCTAAAGGCTGCGGAGGTAGAAATCAAGAAGGAGCATCAAGTGTTGATGGTCAATAAGACCACCAGTTTCAATAAAAAGGGCAAAGGGAAGAAAAAGGGGAACTTCAAGAAGAACAACAAGCAAGTTGCTGCTCAGGAGAAGAAACCCAAGTCTGGACCTAAGCATGAGACTGAGTGCTTCTACTGCAAGCAGACTGGTCACTGGAAGCGGAACTGCCCCAAGTATTTGGCGGATAAGAAGGATGGCAAGGTGAACAAAGGTATATGTGATATACATGTTATTGATGTGTACCTTACTAGAGCTCGCAGTAGCACCTGGGTATTTGATACTGGTTCTGTTGCTAATATTTGCAACTCGAAACAGGGACTACGGATTAAGCAAACTCTGGCCAGGGATGAGGTGACGATGCGCGTGGGAAACGGTTCCAAAGTCGATGTGATCGCCGTCGGCACGCTACCTCTACATCTACCTACGGGATTAGTATTAGACCTAAATAATTGTTATTTGGTGCCAACGTTGAACATGAACATTATATCTGGATCTTTTTTGATGCGAGATGGTTATTCATTTAAATCAGAGAATAATAGTTGTTCTATTTATATGAGTAATATATTTTATGGTCATGCACCCTTGAAGAGTGGTCTATTTTTGATGAATCTCGATAGTAGTGATACACATGTTCATAATGTTGACGCCAAAAGATGCAGAGTTGATAATGATAGTGCAACTTATTTGTGGCATTGCCGTTTAGGTCATATCGGTGTAAAGCGCATGAAGAAACTCCATGCTGATGGACTTTTGGAACCACTTGATTATGAATCACTTGGTACTTGCGAACCGTGCCTCATGGGCAAGATGACTAAAACGCCGTTCTCCGGTACTATGGAGAGAGCAACAGATTTGTTGGAAATCATACATACAGATGTATGTGGTCCGATGAATGTTGAGGCTCGTGGCGGATATCGTTATTTCCTCACCTTCACAAATGATTTAAGCAGATATGGGTATATCTACTTAATGAAACATAAGTCTGAAACGTTTGAAAAGTTCAAAGAATTTCAGAGTGAAGTAAAAATCATCGTAACAAGAAAATAAAGTTTCTACGATCTGATCATGGAGGAGAACATTTGAGTTACGAATTTGGTCTACATTTGAAACAATGCGGAATAGTTTCGCAACTCACGCCACCCGGAACACCACAGCGTAATGGTGTGTCCGAACATCGTAATCGTATTTTACTAGATATGGTGCGATCTATGATGTCTCTTATTGATTTACCGCTATCTTTTTGGGGTTATGCTTTAGAGACGGTTGCATTCATGTTAAATAGGGCACCATCAAAATCCGTTGAGACGACGCCTTATGAACTGTGGTTTGGCAAGAAACCAAAGTTGTCGTTTCTTAAAGTTTGGGGCTGCGATGCTTATGTGAAAAAGCTTCAACCTGATAAGCTCGAACCCAAATCGGAGAAATGTGTCTTCATAGGATACCCAAAGGAGACTGTTGGGTACACCTTCTATCAATGATCCGAAGGCAATACATTCGTTGCTAAGAATGGATCCTTTCTAGAGAAGGAGTTTCTCTCGAAAGAAGTGAGTGGGAGGAAAGTAGAACTTGATGAGGTAACTGTACCTCCTCCCTTATTGGAAAGTGGTTCATCACAGAAACCGGTTCCCATGACGTCTACACCAGTTAGTGAGGAAGTTAATGATGATGGTCATGGAACTTCAGATCAAGTTGTTACTGAACCTCGTAGGTCAAACAGAGTAAGATCCGCACCAGAGTGGTACGGTAATCCTGTTCTGGAAGTTATGTTACTAGACCATGATGAACCTACGAACTATGAAGAAGCGATGGTGAGCCCAGATTCCGCAAAATGGCTTGAGGCCATAAAATCTAAGATGAGATCCATGTATGAGAACAAAGTGTGGACTTTGGTTGACTTGCCCGTTGATCGGCAAGCCATTGAGAATAAATGGATCTTCAAGAAGAAGACTGACGCTGACGGTAATGTTACTGTCTATAAAGCACGACTTGTTGCGAAAGGTTTTCGACAAGTTCAAGGGATTGACTACGATGAGACTTTCTCACCCGTAGCGATGCTTAAGTCTGTCCGAATCATGTTAGCAATTGCCGCATTTTATGATTATGAAATTTGGCAAATGGATGTCAAAACTGCATTCCTGAATGGATTTCTGGAAGAAGAGTTGTATATGATGCAACCAGAAGGTTTTGTCGATCCAAAGGGAGCTAACAAAGTGTGCAAGTTCCAGCGATCCATTTATGGACTGGTGCAAGCCTCTCGGAGTTGGAATAAATGCTTTGATAGTGTGATCAAGCATTTGGTTTTATACATACTTTTGGAGAAGTCTGTATTTACAAGAAAGTGAGTGGGACCTCTGTAGCATTTCTAATATTATATGTAGATGACATATTGTTGATTAGAAATGATATAGAATTTCTGGATAGCATAAAGGGATACTTGAATAAGAGTTTTTCAATGAAGGACCTTGGTGAAGCTGCTTATATATTGGGCATCAAGATCTATAGAGATAGATCAAGACGCTTAATTGGACTTTCACAAAGCACATACCTTGACAAAGTTTTGAAGAAGTTCAAAATGGATCAAGCAAAGAAAGGGTTCTTGCCTGTGTTACAAGGTGGATCAAGCAAAGAAAGGACAAAAGATATGTTTCTCATTTATGGAGGTGATAAAGAGCTCATTGTAAATGGTTCCGTTGATGCAAGCTTTGACACTGATCCGGATGATTCTAAATCGCAAACCGGATACGTGTTTACATTGAACGGTGGAGCTGTCAGTTGGTGCAGTTCTAAACAAAGCGTCGTGGCGGGATCTACATGTGAAGCGAAATACATAGCTGCTTCGGAAGCAGCAAATGAAGGAGTCTAGATGAAGTAGTTCATATCCGATCTAGGTGTCATACCTAGTGCATCGGGTCCAATGAAAATCTTTTGTGACAATACTGGAGCAATAGCCTTGGCGAAGGAATCCAGATTTCACAAGAGAACCAAGCACATCAAGAGACGCTTCAATTCCATCCGGGATTTAGTCCAGGTGGGAGACATAGAAATTTGCAAGATACATACGGATCTGAATGTTGCAGACTCGTTGACTAAGCCTCTTCCACGAGCAAAACATGATCAGCACCAAGACTCCATGGGTGTTAGAATCATTACTGTGTAATCTAGATTATTGACTCTAGTGCAAGTGGGAGACTGAAGGAGATATGCCCTAGAGGCAATAATAAAGTTATTATTTATTTTCTTATATCATGATAAATGTTTATTATTCATGCTAGAATTGTATTAACCGGAAACAGAGTACTTGTGTGAATACATAGACAAACAGAGTGTCACTAGTATGCCTCTACTTGACTAGCTCGTTGATCAAGGATGGTTATGTTTCCTAGCCATAGACATGGAGTCCGTGTAGGACTCTTGCCTTTCGGGCAAAACCGACTTTGAGGAGACTTTTACTCCAAGTTTCGACCTCAGGGCTCAACATATAAATAGGGCAGGGCTAGCACCAAAGACACATCAAGAAACACCAAGCCGTGTGCCGGAAACCCCGTCCCCTCTAGTTTATCCTCCATCATAGTTTCTGTAGTGCTTAGGCTGTCACACCCTAGCTAGTCATGCATTAGAGTGTTGCATCATGTTTACTTTTTCATCAGAAACTTGAAATGGGGATGACAGAACCCCCAGTCCCCTCTGAAACCAACTAGGGTTACTAAAATAATTTTTCAATGAACCTGAAATGCCCTTCTAAAATGTCCATCATTTTAGCCTTGGTTCAGAACCTCTGACAAAAGTGGTGCACATTTTTCTAGGCCATCTTAGAGTCTTTGAATTAAATCATAGATATTTGAATTTGGGCATTTAAAATAATATAAAATATTTAAATGCTCAAATATCTCCAAACTAAAATGTTTCATGTTGGAAATAATCCAACTATGGACCAGGAGTAGTTTGGTGAATTTTGGAGTTGCCTAGGTATTTTAATTAATTCAACAAAGTTGCAGATATATTAAATAAAACAGAAAACAGAAAAGAGAGGGAAGACTTACCTGTGCGGCCCAGCCAGCTGGCCGGCCCAGCTAGCCAGCCCAGCACTGTAGCTCCCCGTCGTCTTCCTCCCCACGCCCCGAAGCTGCTGCGTGCTCGCGCGCGCACGGCCGCGCGGCCACCTCCTGCTTGCCGACGCCCTCCTGGCCGCGTGGACGACGTCCGCAGCCGTCCCGATTCCCCCCTGCTCTCGCTCACTCTCCCCCGTTTCTCCCTCGCTCTCTCTCGCTCTCGGCCGAAGCACACCGTCGCCGCCGTTCGCCGTAGCCACTGTCTCCGGCCACCCCTCGCTCCCCCGAGTAGCTCAGAAGCTCCGCCACAACTCCCTCTTCCTCCCCACCGCTCCACGAGTCCCCGGAAGCCCTGCATCGCCGCCTCGTCGCCGTTCCCCTCTTCGGACTCCGATCACCGTCGCCGACGAATTCGCCGTCTCCAGCGCGTCCCCGAGCCCGCTTCGACGCCCACTGCAACCGCGGTGAGCTACGCCACCGTTTCCCCCTCTTCTCCCCCTCGTTCCCTCACCGTAGCTGCATCTCCACCACGGCCGAACCTCCGCCGTCGCCGAGCTCGCCGTCGACGCAGCTCCGGTGGCCATTTGGTCACCCCGGCGAGTCCAACGCGTTCACAGAACCCAGTAGAGCATCCCTAGCGCCTCACTTTGCTCGACTTCGAGCTCCAGCACCACTCCCGTGCACGACCGAACCCCGGCGGCCGCAGCCGAGCTCACCGCCGTCAACTCCGGCCACCCCGACCCCAACGGACTCCGCCAAGAGCCGCGGGTCGTCCTCAGCTTCACTCCGGTGATCTCCGCGGTCCATTTGGTGGCCGAAACGACCAAAACCACTATCGCCGCCGCACTGTTGGTCGCCGCCGGCCAGAACTCCGGCGAGCTGACGTGGCCTAGTTGATTAACCACTAATCCACCACCTACTGACGCTGACAAGTGGGCCCCAGGGCTTAGTCAAAGCTAACCAGCCCGGGGTCAACGCGGGATTAGCCCCTGTGACACTGACGTGTGGACCCCACACGTCAGGTTTGACCCGAGCCAGCCCCGTTGACCTGCTGATGTCACTATGATGTCAGGCTGACGCAGTAATGATATTTCTGGATTTAGTTTAAATCAGGAAATTCCAGAATATTATTTAAACTTCAAAAATTCATAACTTTTATTCTGTAACTCCAAATTGGACAAATAATATATGAAAAATGATCAGAAAAATCCAATCTATCCATCTGTACTATTTTCATGCATGATCAAACAAGTTAACTTGATGTTTCAATCAGAACAAGAAAAGGCACTTTAAAAGGCCATATTTGAATTTGGAATTTGAATCTTTGATTCAAATTTGCTCAAACACATCTGGTTTTAGTTGCATTAGCCCAACACACTCATATTGCCATGTTTCATGCATGCATCATATTGTTGCACATTGTTTGGTGATGCCTGTGTATCGTTATCCTTTGCGACAGGATCTGTCCCCGAGGAGTACCGTGATTACCCTAACGAGGAATCGTATCCGTGCAACGAACCATCAGGCAAGCAACCAACCATTTGATCATATCGATACAATCCCATGTTCTCGCTCCTGCTCTCTTTTACTGCATTAAGACAACGCGATTCAAACTGCTGTGTGCTACGGTAGTTGAACCCATTTCCTCTGCATGACCTGTCATTGCCACAGTAACTAGATGAAACCCACTAGCATGTGTAGGAGTTGATTGAGCCATATGTATGTGTTGTTCCTACCTTGCTATGCCTGCTATGCTTAGAGTTGTGTCAGGTCTGGTTCATCTGGGTGATGGGCTAGAGTGAAATGATTATGTCGGTAATAAGAGTGGTGTGGTGAACACGATTTGGTAAAGGTATCGATGAGAGGCCATGTAGGAGTACATGGTGGGTTGTTTCATTGAAGCCGACCTTAAGCACTGAGATCTGTATGTGTGATTTAAGATACAGCTACTACCATGCATTGGGCCCTGAAATATGACCCCGCTCGACTTCTTAATCACCCTAGCTCTCTGTCCAGGAGTTGCAAGTAGTTTCTGGTGTTTGTAGCCTACTGGAGGCCGTGGACAGCGCTGACCGTAGGGGTGGGCTGTGATGCGGTAGGTACGTGGCCGGGTGTACCGAATACCCGTTAGGTATTTCGGGAACCCTGTTCACATCGTTCGGGGCCGTATGGGAAACCTCGGCCGGACTCCCTGCGGATGGAACCTGAATAGGCGATAAACCTGGACTAGAGGCTTAAGTGTTTAGGTAGGTCGTGGTCTACACCCACGTCGGTTTTCGCTTGAAGTCTGCCGAGCACATGTCGTGTGCAGACGCTAAGTGGTGGAAACATGTATGAAGAAGTACACCCCTGCAGGGTTAACATGATCTATTCGAATAGCCGCGTCCGCGGTAAAGGACTACTTGGTTGCCTATACAGTTCATAGACAAGTAAATGGAAACTACTAAAAGCCTCAAGATAAGTGTGAGTACCGAGGATGGCTCTTCCGTAGGAAGACGGAGGTGGATCCTCGGTAGTGTATTGAAGTGGTGAGTAGTGGACTCGTGTGCGCAAAACTATTTCAAGTTGGAGTATCGTAGGATAGTCTAGCCAAGAGTCAGAGCTGGCTTGCTGCAATAACTCCACCAACCCCTCTTGATACTATGCATGTATGCAGGATCTGATGTAAGTCTTGCTGAGTACCTTTGTACTCATGTTGCTATAATCTACATTTTTACAGAAGACGCTGCAACCCCTTCTGATGGGTTCTATGTAGACGTTGACATCAACGAGTAGGCTAAAAGACCCAGGTGGTGACCCTGAGCTTGTGAAGGACCACATAGTATAGCCAGGCTTTCCAAGCCTCTTTTGTTTTACTAGTTGTCTGTACTCAGACAAGTTACTTCCGTTGTTGGCTTGTATGATTGTATGACTTGTATGTTGGGTCGTGAGACCCGTACCTTTGTGTGTATGATATGTATGGCTCCCTGAGCCTTAAATAAAGTACTTGTGTCGTAGAGTCATGTTGTGATGCTTCGTTGTATTTGCACATATCGAGCATATTGTGTGTATGATTGAAATGCTTGGTATGTGTGGGATCTGACTATCTAGTTGTTTATCTTTAGTAGCCTTTCTTACCGGGAAATGTCTCCTAGTGTTACCGCTGAGCCATGGTAGCTTGCTACTGCTCTGGAACACTTAGGCTGGCCGGCATGTGTCCTTCTTCGTTCCTGTGTCTGTCCCTTCGGGGAAATGTCACGCTTTGAGTACCGGAGTCCTGTTAGCCCGCTACAGCCCGGTTTACCGGAGTCCTGCTAGCCCAGTGCTACAGCCCGGACCCACTTGCTGATGACCGACACGTTCGAAGCTGGGTCATGGATGCCTGTCCCTGTAAGTCTGTGCCACTTTGGGTTTACGACTAGTCATGTCAGCCCGGGCTCTTTATCATATGGATGCTAGCGACACTATCATATACGTGAGCCAAAAGGCGCAAACGGTCCCGGGAAAAAGGTAAGACGACACCCGTGGGGATACCGTGCGTGAGGCCGCAAAGTGATATGAGGTGTTACCAGCTAGATCGATGTGACATCGAGTCGGGGTCCTGACAGCGTTGGCATCAGAGCCGGACTGCCCGTAGGTTCTCCAAGCCAAACTGGTCGATGTTGAGTCTAGAAATTCTTTAGTTATATGTAGGGGAATTGTTTGTGGGTTGGAACGTAAGGCTCTTTTTACTCCTTATACCTTATGACATTCTGATCTGAGTCAGTCCATTCTTCCACCGGGGGTTAAGGAATTAGGATCTGTTCTCTCTATCAGGATCACGTGTTACTAATCAGTAGTGCCTTATAAGTTTGATGGTTATCAGCCTAGTTCAGTTCTACTACCACATTATGTTGTAGGAATGGTTTCAAGACTTGATATGATGATGTTGAGTGTGTACGAAATCCTTTGTCAAATGTCTCAATATCCTTTTTGAGCATTTACAGCTGTTATGCTGCCGAAATTTTGCTAGAAATTCTAATGCCTTTGCATTATAATTGTGCTTTCAGATGGCCACTCGCGACCTCAATCAAGTGGTTCGCCTGACTCGATGCCTAGATGTACCCGGCCATACTGCTAAGTTGGTTAGGGTAATGACTGAGGCTGGATACCGTTGGTATCCTGAGTACACGGTCGAAGAGCAATTCCGAGATTTTAATCAAAGCCAGTATCTCTGCACTGTCAGGATATTTCCATCTTATCCTGGATCCACCGAGCCTCTTCACTGCTCCTATGGACTCGGGGTTACTATTGAGATGGCTGTGCAGGACGCCGCCTACTCTATGATGACCATTATGCGAGTCAGATCTGGTCTATTTCGGGACTCTGACTTCCGGTATATGCTAGGATCACTTCCGGGAGCACAAGGATATCTCCAAGCTATTTATGCTGACTCCACTCAGGAGGATTCACGGACTCGCACCACTGCTGAGATGCTCGAGGATAAGGACCGTGAAAATCGGGCCTTAAGGTTAGAGCTCTTCAATACCCGTGCTGACCACTGGGCCACTTTGACTCGGTTCGCACCGGCGGTGCAAGCTGGATATTCAGATATGCGCGATCTCTATCCTGTGAGATCTGCTCTGCCAGACGTGATGGTTTGGCGTGATGTAGGAGGCATCACCCCACCTCGCGGTCCCCGCAGGCCACCGTTTGTTGGTCCACGACCTCATCCTAGCCCCTATGGTCCACAAGCTCCGCGAGACCGTCTGTTTCCGGATGATCATGTTGAACTTCCAGGCTATGGAGGTGACTTCTACGAGGACTACTACGGATCGGTCTGAGTTAGTAGTAGTATCACTAGTTCGCACTAGCTGTGTCGTCTATTGTCCTGCGTGTCTCGTGGGTTATGACCTAGTTTGTACTCCTTCCGGAGGTGTAGAAAAATAATGTATAGGAGCTTGGAATGCCTCCGATGAGATGTAATCCTTTTCTCACCGTAATAGTACTTTGTTTGGTCTTGTACTAAACCTTGTATGGTGTGTATGACGATGGAATAAAGAAGCAGTTTCTGTATCTACCATGTCATACGGATGATCATCTTGCATTCCGAGTTATTTCTTACATTATGTATCCCATGTCGGAATTTCATCATTCTGACTAAATCATTGTCTTGTTTACCTAGGATGGTCAACACGCGCGCCAACCCTGCTTCCCAAGAGCAGGCCGAAGGTAGAGTAAGCCATGGAAATGAAATCCAAGTCGACAGACTTGTTTTTCTCGCATCTTTGATAGCCCTTAAATCTTCAGATATTAATATCATTTTGGGTATGGACTGGATGTCAGCTCATCATGCCCAAATTGATTGCTTCTCTAGGACTGTTCAACTCACCCATCCTTCGGGGAAGATAGTCAATGTCTTGACCCGAATAGCCAAGCGACAATTATATTCTCTTAACGCTAGCCCTTTGCCAGACCTTGAGGACGTTCCGGTAGTCCGTGACTTCCCGGATGTCTTTCCAGAGGAATTGCCAGGTATTCCACCTGACAGGGATGTTGAGTTCGTAATAGATCTCATTCCAGGAACCGTTCCGATTGCTAGAAGACCTTATAAGATGGCACCCTTAGAGCTAGCCGAGCTTAAGAAACAACTCGATGAGTCCTTGAAAAAGGGTTTCATCCGCCCTAGTTCATCTCCGTGGGCTTGCCCCGTCCTATTCGTCAAGAAGAAGGATGGTACGGACCGGATGGTTGTAGATTACCGACCTGTCAATTTGGTCACAATCAAGAACAAATACCCGCTTCCCAGGATCAACGATCTGTATGATCAGCTCGCTGGATCCTCAGTCTTCTCCAAGATGGATTTGAGGTTGGGCTACCATCAAATCAAAATCAGAAACGGGGACATTCCTAAAACGGCCTTTGTTACTCGTTATGGCCAATACGAGTACACCGTCATGTCCTTCGGTTTAACCAACGCTCCAGCCACCTTTTCTCGGTTAATGAACTCAATCTTCATGGAGTATTTGGATAAATTCGTCGTAGTTTATCTCGATGATATACTCATCTACTCCAAGAACGAGGAAGAACATGCCGAACATCTAAGGCTAGTGTTGAAGAAACTTCGAGAGCATCGCCTTTATGCCAAATTTTCAAAATGTGAATTCTGGTTGTCAGAAGTGACCTATCTGGGCCATGTAATATCTGGTAAAGGTATTGCTGTTAACCCTGAGCGAGTTCAAGCCGTCCTTGATTGGACTCCACCCGAATCGGTCAAGCAAGTTCGGAGTTTTCTAGGCTTAGCGAGCTATTGTCGTCGCTTTGTCGAGAACTTCTCCAAAGTTGCTAAACCTCTAACCGAACTCCTCAAGAAAGATAAGAAGTTCGAATGGACTCCACAATGTGAGCACAGTTTTCAGGAACTGAAAAGACGCCTGACTTCTGCTCCTGTGCTGGTACCGCCAGACTTCTCCAAGGACTTTGTTATCTACTGCGACGCCTCGCGACAAGGACTAGGTTGCATTCTTATGCAAGATCGACACGTAATTGCTTACGATTCACGGCAACTGCACCCACATGAGGAGAATTATCCTACTCATGATTTAGAACTTGCAGCCGTAGTCTATGCACTTAAGACCTGGCGACATTACCTCCTCGGTAATCGTTGCGAAATATTCACTGATCACCAAAGCCTGAAGTACATCTTCACCCAACCGGATTTGAATCTCAGGCAGAGACGTTGGGTTGAATTGATCACAGACTTCGACTTAGGAATAACCTACACCCCAGGGAAAGCCAACGTCATGGCTGATGCGCTAAGTCGTAAATCTTATTGTAACAATCTGATGTTACAACAAAGTCAACCGCTTCTCCATGAGGAATTTCGGAAGCTTAACCTTCACATTGTACCTCAAGGTTTTCTTTCCACCTTGGTAGCAAAACCTACTCTTACGGATCAAATCATCGCTGCCCAAAAGCGAGATAAGGGAATATCTAAAATCAAAGAGAACATTGCTAGCGGAGGTGCTAGTTGTTTCTCCACAAATGATCATGGTGTTGTGTACTTTGAGAATCGTCTAGTGGTTCCCAAGAACCAGCATCTGCGGCAGTTGATCCTTAAGGAGGCCCATGAATCTCCCCTCACCATTCATCCCGGTAGTACTAAGATGTATCAGGACCTACGCCAGAGGTTCTGGTGGACTAGGATGAAGAGAGAAATTGCTCAGTATATTGCCAATTGCGACGTCTGCCGTCGTGTAAAAGCAGAGCATCAACGGCCTGCTGGCACCCTTCAACCCTTAGCTATTCCTGAATGGAAATGGGATAAAATTGGTATGGATTTCATTACCGGTTTTCCCAGGACCAAGAGAGGGAATAATGCTATTTTCGTCGTGGTCGATCGTCTTTCCAAAGTAGCTCATTTCCTACCTGTTCGTGAGAGTATAACCGCTAGTCAGCTGGCAGACTTATATATCTCCCGAATAGTGTCCCTCCATGGTGTTCCTTTGGAAATCAATTCGGATCGAGGAAGTCTCTTCACCTCTCGATTTTGGGAAAGTTTCCAAAATGCTATGGGAACCCGTCTCTCCTTTAGCACCGCTTTCCACCCTCAGTCAAGTGGTCAAGTGGAACGCGTCAATCAGATTCTAGAAGACATGCTTCGAGCCTCTGTTATCTCTTTCGGAATGGACTGGGAGAAGTGCCTTCCATTTGCCGAATTCGCTTACAACAACAGCTATCAATCTAGCTTGGGTAAAGCCCCTTTTGAAGTTCTCTATGGACGACGATGTCGAACACCCCTTAACTGGTCAGAGACCGGGGAAAGACAATTCTTTGGCCCGGACATGATTCAGGAAGCAGAAGAACAAGTTCGTATCGTTCGTGAAAAATTGAAAACAGCCCAATCCCGTCAAAAGAGTCAATATGACCGAAAACATAAGGCTATGACTTTCGAGGTTGACGAGAAGGCTTACCTTCGGGTCACCCCTCTGAAGGGAACCCATCGTTTCGGTATCAAAGGCAAATTGGCTCCTCGTTACATTGGACCTTTTCGCATTCTTGCCAAACGAGGAGAAGTTGCCTACCAATTGGAACTACCTCCGCACCTCTCCAGAGTTCATGATGTCTTCCACGTTTCTCAACTCAGGCGTTGCTTCTCGGATCCTATCCGTGAAGTGGACCACGAAACGCTTGATCTCCAAGATAATCTTACATATCGAGAGTACCCCATTCGTATCCTCGATCAAGCCGAACGTACCACGCGACGTCATAATATCAAGTTTCTCAAGGTTCAATGGTCGCACCATTCTGAAGATGAAGCAACTTGGGAAAGGGAGGATCGTCTTCGACTTGAATATCCCGCCTTCTTCTCGGAAGAACCCAAATCTCGGGACGAGATTCTTTTGAGTGGGGGTGAGTTGTCACACCCTAGCTAGTCATGCATTAGAGTGTTGCATCATGTTTACTTTTTCATCAGAAACTTGAAATGGGGATGACAGAACCCCCAGTCCCCTCTGAAACCAACTAGGGTTACTAAAATAATTTTTCAATGAACCTGAAATGCCCTTCTAAAATGTCCATCATTTTAGCCTTGGTTCAGAACCTCTGACAAAAGTGGTGCACATTTTTCTAGGCCATCTTAGAGTCTTTGAATTAAATCATAGATATTTGAATTTGGGCATTTAAAATAATATAAAATATTTAAATGCTCAAATATCTCCAAACTAAAATGTTTCATGTTGGAAATAATCCAACTATGGACCAGGAGTAGTTTGGTGAATTTTGGAGTTGCCTAGGTATTTTAATTAATTCAACAAAGTTGCAGATATATTAAATAAAACAGAAAACAGAAAAGAGAGGGAAGACTTACCTGTGCGGCCCAGCCAGCTGGCCGGCCCAGCTAGCCAGCCCAGCACTGTAGCTCCCCGTCGTCTTCCTCCCCACGCCCCGAAGCTGCTGCGTGCTCGCGCGCGCACGGCCGCGCGGCCACCTCCTGCTTGCCGACGCCCTCCTGGCCGCGTGGACGACGTCCGCAGCCGTCCCGATTCCCCCCTGCTCTCGCTCACTCTCCCCCGTTTCTCCCTCGCTCTCTCTCGCTCTCGGCCGAAGCACACCGTCGCCGCCGTTCGCCGTAGCCACTGTCTCCGGCCACCCCTCGCTCCCCCGAGTAGCTCAGAAGCTCCGCCACAACTCCCTCTTCCTCCCCACCGCTCCACGAGTCCCCGGAAGCCCTGCATCGCCGCCTCGTCGCCGTTCCCCTCTTCGGACTCCGATCACCGTCGCCGACGAATTCGCCGTCTCCAGCGCGTCCCCGAGCCCGCTTCGACGCCCACTGCAACCGCGGTGAGCTACGCCACCGTTTCCCCCTCTTCTCCCCCTCGTTCCCTCACCGTAGCTGCATCTCCACCACGGCCGAACCTCCGCCGTCGCCGAGCTCGCCGTCGACGCAGCTCCGGTGGCCATTTGGTCACCCCGGCGAGTCCAACGCGTTCATAGAACCCAGTAGAGCATCCCTAGCGCCTCACTTTGCTCGACTTCGAGCTCCAGCACCACTCCCGTGCACGACCGAACCCCGGCGGCCGCAGCCGAGCTCACCGCCGTCAACTCCGGCCACCCCGACCCCAACGGACTCCGCCAAGAGCCGCGGGTCGTCCTCAGCTTCACTCCGGTGATCTCCGCGGTCCATTTGGTGGCCGAAACGACCAAAACCACTATCGCCGCCGCACTGTTGGTCGCCGCCGGCCAGAACTCCGGCGAGCTGACGTGGCCTAGTTGATTAACCACTAATCCACCACCTACTGACGCTGACAAGTGGGCCCCAGGGCTTAGTCAAAGCTAACCAGCCCGGGGTCAACGCGGGATTAGCCCCTGTGACACTGACGTGTGGACCCCACACGTCAGGTTTGACCCGAGCCAGCCCCGTTGACCTGCTGATGTCACTGTGATGTCAGGCTGACGCAGTAATGATATTTCTGGATTTAGTTTAAATCAGGAAATTCCAGAATATTATTTAAACTTCAAAAATTCATAACTTTTATTCTGTAACTCCAAATTGGACAAATAATATATGAAAAATGATCAGAAAAATCCAATCTATCCATCTGTACTATTTTCATGCATGATCAAACAAGTTAACTTGATGTTTCAATCAGAACAAGAAAAGGCACTTTAAAAGGCCATATTTGAATTTGGAATTTGAATCTTTGATTCAAATTTGCTCAAACACATCTGGTTTTAGTTGCATTAGCCCAACACACTCATATTGCCATGTTTCATGCATGCATCATATTGTTGCACATTGTTTGGTGATGCCTGTGTATCGTTATCCTTTGCGACAGGATCTGTCCCCGAGGAGTACCGTGATTACCCTAACGAGGAATCGTATCCGTGCAACGAACCATCAGGCAAGCAACCAACCATTTGATCATATCGATACAATCCCATGTTCTCGCTCCTGCTCTCTTTTACTGCATTAAGACAACGCGATTCAAACTGCTGTGTGCTACGGTAGTTGAACCCATTTCCTCTGCATGACCTGTCATTGCCACAGTAACTAGATGAAACCCACTAGCATGTGTAGGAGTTGATTGAGCCATATGTATGTGTTGTTCCTACCTTGCTATGCCTGCTATGCTTAGAGTTGTGTCAGGTCTGGTTCATCTGGGTGATGGGCTAGAGTGAAATGATTATGTCGGTAATAAGAGTGGTGTGGTGAACACGATTTGGTAAAGGTATCGATGAGAGGCCATGTAGGAGTACATGGTGGGTTGTTTCATTGAAGCCGACCTTAAGCACTGAGATCTGTATGTGTGATTTAAGATACAGCTACTACCATGCATTGGGCCCTGAAATATGACCCCGCTCGACTTCTTAATCACCCTAGCTCTCTGTCCAGGAGTTGCAAGTAGTTTCTGGTGTTTGTAGCCTACTGGAGGCCGTGGACAGCGCTGACCGTAGGGGTGGGCTGTGATGCGGTAGGTACGTGGCCGGGTGTACCGAATACCCGTTAGGTATTTCGGGAACCCTGTTCACATCGTTCGGGGCCGTATGGGAAACCTCGGCCGGACTCCCTGCGGATGGAACCTGAATAGGCGATAAACCTGGACTAGAGGCTTAAGTGTTTAGGTAGGTCGTGGTCTACACCCACGTCGGTTTTCGCTTGAAGTCTGCCGAGCACATGTCGTGTGCAGACGCTAAGTGGTGGAAACATGTATGAAGAAGTACACCCCTGCAGGGTTAACATGATCTATTCGAATAGCCGCGTCCGCGGTAAAGGACTACTTGGTTGCCTATACAGTTCATAGACAAGTAAATGGAAACTACTAAAAGCCTCAAGATAAGTGTGAGTACCGAGGATGGCTCTTCCGTAGGAAGACGGAGGTGGATCCTCGGTAGTGTATTGAAGTGGTGAGTAGTGGACTCGTGTGCGCAAAACTATTTCAAGTTGGAGTATCGTAGGATAGTCTAGCCAAGAGTCAGAGCTGGCTTGCTGCAATAACTCCACCAACCCCTCTTGATACTATGCATGTATGCAGGATCTGATGTAAGTCTTGCTGAGTACCTTTGTACTCATGTTGCTATAATCTACATTTTTACAGAAGACGCTGCAACCCCTTCTGATGGGTTCTATGTAGACGTTGACATCAACGAGTAGGCTAAAAGACCCAGGTGGTGACCCTGAGCTTGTGAAGGACCACATAGTATAGCCAGGCTTTCCAAGCCTCTTTTGTTTTACTAGTTGTCTGTACTCAGACAAGTTACTTCCGCTGTTGGCTTGTATGATTGTATGACTTGTATGTTGGGTCGTGAGACCCGTACCTTTGTGTGTATGATATGTATGGCTCCCTGAGCCTTAAATAAAGTACTTGTGTCGTAGAGTCATGTTGTGATGCTTCGTTGTATTTGCACATATCGAGCATATTGTGTGTATGATTGAAATGCTTGGTATGTGTGGGATCTGACTATCTAGTTGTTTATCTTTAGTAGCCTTTCTTACCGGGAAATGTCTCCTAGTGTTACCGCTGAGCCATGGTAGCTTGCTACTGCTCTGGAACACTTAGGCTGGCCGGCATGTGTCCTTCTTCGTTCCTGTGTCTGTCCCTTCGGGGAAATGTCACGCTTTGAGTACCGGAGTCCTGTTAGCCCGCTACAGCCCGGTTTACCGGAGTCCTGCTAGCCCAGTGCTACAGCCCGGACCCACTTGCTGATGACCGACACGTTCGAAGCTGGGTCATGGATGCCTGTCCCTGTAAGTCTGTGCCACTTTGGGTTTACGACTAGTCATGTCAGCCCGGGCTCTTTATCATATGGATGCTAGCGACACTATCATATACGTGAGCCAAAAGGCGCAAACGGTCCCGGGAAAAAGGTAAGACGACACCCGTGGGGATACCGTGCGTGAGGCCGCAAAGTGATATGAGGTGTTACCAGCTAGATCGATGTGACATCGAGTCGGGGTCCTGACATAGGCGAAGCCCTGCGGAGATTGTTCTTCACCAACACTGTCACCACGCCGTCGTGCTGCCAGAACTCATCTACTACTTCGCCCGTCTTGTTGGATCGAGAAGGCGAGAACGTCATCGAGCTGAACGTGTGCAGAACTCGGATGTGCCGTGCGTTCGGTACTTGGATCGGTCGGATCGTGAAGACGTACGACTACATCAACCGCGTTGATAAACGCTTCCGCTTAGCAATCTTCAAGGGTATGAAGATACACCCCCCTCTCATTGCTATGCATCACCATGATCTTGTGTGTGCGTAGAATTTTTTTTGAAATTACTACGTTCCCCAACAGTATCAGACAAATATCTATCTAAAGTAAGAAAATCAGACAAGTATCAGAAAGAAGATAAGAACAAGAGGCTCACCATGGTGGTGCCTGCGACGAGATCGGCGTGGGTGATCAACGGTTGTGAAAACGGGGACGGGGCATGACGGACCGTTAAATCTAGATAAATCTCGGAAAAAATGGAGCTCTGAGGTCGAGCTTCGAGAGGAGAGAGCTTAACTAGTGTGTCTCGGGCATTTCATCGAACACCTCATGTGCATAGGAGGTGAACTAGAGCACCCAAATGACCTCTCCTCGCCGTATTAAAAAAAACAGAGCACTGTGGAGTGCTCTGCCACGACGATGGGTATATATAGGCAAATTATTTGTCCCGGTTCGTGGCATGAACCGGGACTAAAGCCCCCCTTCTATACCGGTTCAAGGCATGAACCGGTACCAATGGATGTGGGCAAGGAGGAAGGTCCATTGGTCCCGGTTCGTGCCTAGAACCGGGACAAATGGGTCCAGATGAACCGGGACCAATAACCACGAGGCCCCGGCCGCCCCCCTAGGCTCATGAACCGGGACTAATATCCCCCATGGGTTCCGGTTCTTGATGAACCGGGACTAATGGGCCGGCCAGGTCCGAACGATAGCCCTGTTTTCTATTAGTAAATGTTAACTAGTATGAATCTTCTAGAACGCATGCATACATTCTGGTTTAAGGGAGCCCAGAATGGGCAATGATGCGAATGTTAAGATCAATGGACATCACCGTCGGCGTTAAAGCAGCGTGCATCCCCTATGTCTTCCCGCAAAAGGGCTTAAACTTAACAGCCTAATGATCAAGTACATGAACATGAGAAATTAAATTATTCGATCCTCGCGAATAAGCGAATAATTAGCATCATTGATTGTCGATGTTAATCAAATGCCTTGCAAGGGACGCCCTAGTTAATCAAAGAAAGTACGGAAGCAAGCAAGCAAGCAAACCGGCACGTATTGATGCCGGGCGCATTATCGAGCAAAGCAAAGGGTTCTTCTTGTTCCAGTCCGTAGTATCCATCTGTTTGATGCACATTCCCGATGCTGAAAGAACACAAAAGGGTCCATCGTCTTTCAAAAGAATGAAAATGAAAGCAATTAGAGCACCACCTAAACGTACTACGTCCAGTACCCGTATGCATCCTTAGATCCGTGAGAAGGATAAGCACTTTCCTGACCAATGACCACCATGCTTCACCCAAGTTTTACCTTTGTGCCCCTACGCCCGTACGTCACTCTAGAGTCCAGAGAGAACGCCCAACTGTTGAGGGCGTGACCTGATGCCCCCTGGTGCCGACGGGAACCAAATAGAGATGCAAATTAGAGGAAAAAGTTTCCCGGTTTAGGTATACTAAGCAGATTTGCTTCGTTCATGGGTTCAAAACTTTCACCTAATTATTCCTTTTCTATTCGAAGAAAAAAATATCGTCACTCTACTAAAGGGGTTCATTCAGCCTAGCTCTGCGTTGGTTACGCCATGACGTGTCGGTGTGCTATTGACTTTGCTGGTTTCACGTTAATCCACTTAACTAAGCTCTGGACCACGTACCCTCCTCCTCCAATGGGTTAACAGGTCAAAATTATTAACAAGATAAGGTGACAGGGTACCAAGGAAGAAAACAAGATAAGGTGACAGTGATCATGGGCGAGCTTGGTACCATCTGCGTCATTCAACCGAACCACCCTCCGCCATAGCCAGTATAATTTTATTTTATGCATAAACAAAGCAGCTTGGTATTTCAACTGTCGTCCAACGTACTCGTACGACCATATAAAATTGGAAAAAGAATACACACGGGCTAGGAATTTGGCGTGCATGGTAATGGTAGGAACCAACCAACCCCCAATTTTAAATGGACTTGAGGTCAAGCCAAGCCACCCGGGCCGGCCGGCCGTGCTTAACGTTTCTCGGTCCCCAATTTGTTTATGTCGCCGTTGCCATCCTTTGAACGTTCATCATTTTGTTTTGTTTTTCTTTGTTTGGCCTTTGGCGAGTTCAATCATGTGGTACCAGAAAAACATACTTACTCAGAATTCTGTCGCGGCAGCAATCCCAGGCCCTGTCTTTTCGGGATACCCAAATATTAATGGCACTGTACCTACTGTATGTATGCCAAGACAATACTTATCATCGCACTGTGAATACACAGTATGGACCAGATGCTGACGAGAAAAACTGCGTCGGCAGCAAACCCAGAACCCAAAGTGGACACTTGCCGCTTTCCAGAAATACTAATCAGCATCTCTCTCTCCTCTCATGTGTCCCGTCAAACTAGTACACTGTATTTGTTTATCCTGTCGTGTTAATAGTGGTACACTATAGTGTGTTGTTTCTATATCATCGCCACTGCATTTGCATGACTGCATCTCCGAGCGCAAGCAAGCGAGCAAGCAAGCAGTCGGCGCGCGATCGGATCCAGCAAACATTCGACACGTGGAAGTGGTTGTAGATATTTGGGGAGGACAAGACAATTTCCTCCACAACGCAACAACAGATGATGATTCCTCCCCAAAAAGAAAGGGGAAATGGTATCTATCCATCCGTCTATCCGTCTATCTATTCAATCCATCCCTTCCCAAAAATGCACAGGGAGGGATAGGCTGAGAAGGGCATGCATATATGTCTCCCTATCAATTTGATGAATCAATGAAATGTGGAAATGAACTGGCAGTGCAACTTTGGTCCGGGGGAAAGTTGGGAAAAGACCTCCTCGTCTCCACAGCTTGCGTTGCCAGCTAACAGGATAACGCAGGACGATGTGCGTGTATACGCTATGGATATAATTGGTCGGGGGAGACGGGCGGAGTGGAACAAAGCGGAGCCAAAGCTCGGTTCATGCTAAAGGCGTGGGCGATTCCACTCACATTGCTTTCTCCCTCCACTTCCTCCACTTTCCTTTTCCTCGGATGCAGGCCGCGATTACGTCCGCCTTTGAGCAACTGCTGCAGAGTCGTTATATCTGCGGCATAGGGAGCGCGCTACATAATGCTTGGAGCCTATGCGCAAACATAATCATCATAATATGGCTAGTATTTTATTTTTTTGCAAATAGGATCCACCTATCAATTGGGTCGCAGATTCTTCCAAAATTCAAAATAACACATTCCGATCAATTGAAGCCACATGTGAGGGGGGTGTTGACGTATAAATATATTGCCTAGTCTCTTCCATCAGATCAATTTTTTGGTTGCATTGTCTAGAGCATGCACTCTACATTGTATCGGAGCCAAGAGGTCTTGAGTTCAAGACCTGGCTGGCGCAACTAAATTGCAGTTCACTTTTGGTCCACATTTTGGCGTGAGGGAGCCACACCCACACATGAGAGGGAGTGTTGACACTTACAACCAAGAGGTTCTGGGTTTAAAACCGAGTAAACACAACAAATAATTGCGGCCTGCCCCCACTTCTGTCGCCCATGTCATATAGCTCCAAAGGAGCATAGACGTGAGGGGGGGGGTTGAAGTATAATGTCCGGCCCTCTCCCTCAAATCGGTCTTTGCCTAAAAACTCGCCTCGGCGGTGGAATTGTGGGTGTATATGCCCTGGAATAGAGACTTGGCCCACTCGTCCCAAGCCAGCTTTGAGCCCGCGTCGACGGCGGAGGCAGGCGTGCGGTCTCTATTTGATCGCTCCCTTCCCGCGTTCTCCTGTTGGCCCTTCTTCCCCACCACTTCGTAGAGGTCGCAAAAAGGGAGGCCAATAGGTCCAGATGCTTCTTCCCCTCTTCGTTCAAAGAGCTAAAGACAAGAGGGGCTCCTTCCAGTGCCCGTTGGACGATAAGGTGGTGTGTTGTAGGCAAACAGGAGGGGGTGAGGGGTGCCGGAGAGAGGAGTGGATAAACTAGAGAGAGGGAAGGGTGTCAACCTTTTATAGGCCGTCGCGACACCATTAAGGAAACATTTGGGGAGGCGCGGATGACAATCAATTTGTGTGTTGCTGATGCGCCTCCTGGCATCACAAGCAAGCCATGAGATGATGTCGCGTGACAGATGTCTGATGTACTGCCACAAGAATCAGAGGGAGCGGTTGGACCATTTAAAAGTCAGGTGGTTGACGATCACGTCTTCCCCCTCACCGGTGGTGAGTGGGAGGCCGCATACGGTGGCAAAGCCACTCATCAGCTGGGTAGTCAATTGACTACCTAGCTTTTTAATGAAACTAGCATATGCTTACAAAAATGTTGAATTTTTTTGTTCAAATTTATATACTTGATTACATAATTTGAAAATGACTACACAAGATTGCAGTTCTGGCACCGCCACTGGCCGTATAGCTTCAAATCCATAGGAAAGTTATTTTGCAGCTTGAGTCGATACGACGACTGTTCTAAGGTTACTCTCATACCCCATTTAAAACACAAGAAACTTCCATTTCGCACAGAATATGCGCGGTTTTCATGTGGATATCTTGTGTAATTTTATGTGAAATATGTACCGTTTCGGTAGATTGGTCAGGTGAAATGTGCGCGACCAGACCAGATCCAGTAGCGTTTCCGAAAGGAAATATAACTGAGCCGACCCACTTGTGCAGCCGTATGTACTTCCCCTCAATCAAATTCAGAGTACCGTAGCGCACGTACAGACCTAAGATATTCTATATCCCCGTAGGTACGTGCATGTGCCATGATCAACGCCATTTTTATTTATTTTTGAGTTGGAGAATGATCAATGCCATTGATTTGGTGGAGTGCCATACATATAGATGAGGGTGGTTAATTACTTGTAGAGTATATAGACTAAAAAAAAACTTGTAGAGTATAGCCCATCCAGCACCAGCAGGCAGCGGCCAAGCTACACATTCTTCTCTCTTGGGCGTTAAGCGCTCCTTCTCCAATCTCCACTAGTGCAGAACCGGGCTTTAGCGCCAGTTCGTAAGGGCCTTTAGTGCCGGTTCCACAACCGGCACTAAAGAGTGGAGACTAAAACCCCTCCCCCCTCCCTTACTACCGGTTCGGCATGAACCGGCGCTAAAGTGTCACCACGTGGCACAAGCCAGACCCGGATGCTGGTAGACCATATTAGTACCGGTTGGTAAAACCAACCGGTACTAAATGATTGGGGGGGGGGGGGGTTTATTTTTTATTTTCCATTAATTTTGTGTTTTTCATTTAATTTTTTTTTGTTTGCTGATATTTTACGATACTACATATTTTACACGTTATGCATATATATAAATAGATTTTCTCGTAGAACCGCATATATATATAAATATATATCATCGAATGTCTCACAACCAACACCATTAATTATTCACACATACACATGTATATATATATATATATATATATACAATTTCTTCTAGATGTTGCCTTGGTGCCTTCGAAGCATGATGACAAGTGATTCATGGGGGCGGTAACGGGTAATAATATTCTCCTTTGGGATCTATGACATGGTCGAGCAAAAATCTCGCTATTTCCTCTTGAAGTGCTAGTACGCGGTCCATTGGTAGGAGCTGCTCCTGCACCTCTATGAACTGTTAAGAAGGAGATCAATATGCATGTGTATTAGTTGTGTGACTAGATATCGATAATGGTGTGAATAGTGTTCTGACAAACGTACCAACTACTGTCTTTGAGATCTGCTCCTTTCGGACGCCATCATGCGAATGTTCTCGCAAACATAGTACACACAGATCATTTCCCGGTGCCTGCTTCAAGGCCTTTACGAGAATGGAATTGAATCAGATAATGATTAATCAAGCACGATAATTAATTAATGGTATTGAAACGAGAATTAAAGAGATGGTAGCTAGATAGCTAGCTAGTACTACTTAATTACTTACCTTTGGTCGATGCCAAAACAGCTTTTTTGCCCATTTGCCTGGAGTCACCTTGATGAACTTTGCCAAAGCCCTGCCCGCCGGCAAAGAAAATTAATAAAGGGGTTATTAAATAGTTCATATCAGGAAATGATGAACTAAATAGGCCGAGATATAGTTAATAATGATTGAAATTGCCTGTTGACTATCTTCTTCAAGATGGTGTAGTCACTATCTTCTTTAAGTAGTGAGTCCAGTACTTCAACTTTTCCTTCGTCAACTTTAATGTCTAACAAGATTCAGTGGAAACTGCATGAGCACACGTTTGCATGTCTTAAATAAGCGGGCATGTGCATAACACTAATCAACTACCATAAACCCTATACACTTAATTATTAACATCTAGCTAGCTAGTAAGCAAAAACAGAATTTGTAGTAGAAGACAGTATGACTCACAGGAAGTTGTAAGAAAGTAGTATATCTTCATTGGTATTGAGGCATTTGAAGAACTCTAGCATGCTTTCCTCTAAACTTACTCGACAACTTATAAGATTCCACGTGTACTCATTAATAGTATTTGGGTCAATAAACCCAATGTCATAGCATCCAGATTTTTTTATTTCATACATCTTCATCCTGCATATAATACCACAGAAAAGAATATAGTTAGGATAATTACATGTAATGATTGATCAAAATGATCACTACAGCTAGCTTGAGACTTAAATTACAGAAAGAAATCACTTACAGACAATAGCAACTGACGATAGATTTGTCGAGTGCGTCTTGATTGTATAACTGAAATAGTTCTGAATACTCAACGGACAGAGCTTTCTCATGGAAGTAATGCTCATCCTTGACATTCACCATGAGGGACTCTCGATTGGAAATCTTGGTAATGTTCATGTACCATTGATGCAATTCATACATTCTCGTTGGGAGGTTCTTGACCTTGTCTGACTCGACCAAAGGTTGGCCCCGGACATATTTCCGTTTTATCTCCTCCTCTCTAAGCGGAGACATGAGCTCGATTTCGAGGAGTTGTCCAACAGTGATCTTGAGCATTTCAGCCTGCATTATATGCTCCTCGGTTATTACCACATCCCCCAGCTGGGGAACGTTAACGGTTTGCCCACAATAATATTGGGCGCGCATACTCTCATGTGTTGTTGGCACAACAAGAGGGGGGATCGATTGCGTCGCCTGTTCTCCCAGCTGGGGAACGGTTTTTCCGCATTTTTTGACAGCTGCTTGTTGGCTCGAGCTCGAGCTTGCTTCCTTCTGTAGTCGTGCTCGATGTAGCTTCTTGAGTTGGCGCTCATAGTCTGAGTCAACAGGCTTGGGAGCTGGTTTTCTTGCCATATGAATAAAGCGGTCCATAACTTTCTTAGGCACTTTTTCCCTTGGCAGCGCTGCCGGTTTCGGTCCAAAATGGGCGTCCACTTGGGCCCGCACAATGGCTGCGTTTTGCTCCTCGGTCATGTCGTAAGGCCTTTGAGGAAGAGGAGCGAGGCTTGGATCATATTTATATCACTTGTCTCCACCTGTACTTCCTATACTACCTCGACTCATACCGCTACGCACCATAGCTGTGGCGTGTCTCTTCTGCGATTGCTGAGACGGCGGAGGCGGCTGACGTGGCTGAGTTGGAGCAGGAGGAGGGGCCTGACACTGTGCCGGACTTGAAGCAGGAGGTGTGGCCTGACACGGTGTCAGACTTGAAACAGGAGGAGTGACCTGACGCTGTGCCAGACTTGAAGCAGGAGTCTACTCACGCGTTCGTGGACTTGGAGGAGGTGCCGGACTTAGAGGAGGAGTCGGCTCACGCGTTCGTGGACTTGGAGGAGTGGGAGTCTGCTGACTCGGTGGCGGACTTCGTGGAGGAGTCGGTGGACTTCGAAAGATGATGCAATCCTTTCTCCATAGGATGATACGATGTATGGCCTCTCTCAGTGTGCGCTCGTCGTCACCTCCAGGAATGTCAAGCTGTAGCCCCGAATATGGGTCCACCACTTCATCAACCAAGACACGAGTATAGCCCAATGGAATCGGGGTACAATGGAAGGTTGTTTCGGGGGTAATTGTAAAAGCAACAGCATCCGCCACCTTCATGGATATGTTCTTCATTTTGGAGTGTAGCTCACAGTTAGTGTTCTCTATGATGTCATCCACAGGATATGTATCCAACATTGTGTCGCCCGGGGCGGAACCAACGCTGCTTCTCGGCATGGATGGGACGGTGCTATCCAATGCTGGATGATCATCCGCTTGCTGCTGCCGCTGCTGAGACCCCCTTTACTGGCTAAGTGAGTCGATCTGCTGCTGCTGGAATTTGAGTGCAAAGTTCGCGTGCCTTGCTTCTAGGCCTTGAAGGCGTTCTGCGTCCTGCTTCCTCTGCTCCTCCTCCAGCTTCCTCTTCTTCTCCTCCTACATCTTCTTTCTTGCACGGGACCTGTAGTCGTCGTTCCATTCTGAAAAGCCCTCATACCGGGGAATAACGCCCTTGCCTTGTGTTCTTCCTGGGTGTTTAGGATTTCCCAGGGTGCGCGTAAGCTCGTCGTTCTCTCTGTTGGGCGTGAACACCCCCTTTCGAGCTTCTTCTATTGCGTCAAGTATCTTTTGTTTGGCTCCTTTTAGACTTGCCTTCTTCGAAACCAGGCCTGTCTTCGGGTCCAACGCCCTCCATGCGCATAGAACCAAGTTCTGCACCTGGGGGGTCAGCTCCTAGTAACCGGAGTGACCTCTGCATCCTCCATCTCTTGCTCAGACTTATCCCACTTAGGCATTCCCGCCGCGTAGCCACCTGGACCCAGCCTATGGAACTGCGTCTTTTTTGCGGCATTGGCCTTGTTTTTTCTCGACCGTTCCTTAGATAATTATGATTCCTTGAATTTCACGAAAGCGTCCCAGTGTTCTCTTTGCTTCTCCAGTGTTCCCTTGAATTTTGGAGTCTTCCTTTCTGCAGCGAGGTAGTTGGCCCATACAATTTTTTTGTGGGTGTTGAATGCAATTGCCATCTTCTTAAGAGCTGCGTCCTTGACTTTCTGCACATCTGCATCAGTGAAATAATCTGGTAGGGTGAAATGTTCCATCAGAGATCCCCAAAGGTTTTTTTTGCTTTGTCGTCGACCCAAGTAACATCTGGACGTTTAGTTTTTGGCTCTTTCCATTCTTGAATAGAGATCGGGAGTTGGTCCTTCACAAGAACTCTGCACTCACGAGTCCACTTGTTCGCAATGTTCTTAGGCATGAGGGGTTCTCCACTAGATTTGATGGAGTCGATGTTGTACTTTACACCCTCCTTCAACTTTTTGCCCGGGCCTCGCTTTGTCCTGCTGTCTGTAGAAGCAGATTTGCTCGATTCAGAGGGCTGAAAGAAGAAAGATCGATTCGTTAATATATCTTCAAATAAAAAAACATGTGATGATCACCAGATGCCTGCTTATATAAATATACCTCGCCGGTAGTCTTTGTTATTTCAAGATCAACATTGTTGTCTGTGTCATCATAAACATTGTCTACATCATCATAATCATAATCATAATTCATGACTTCATCAGCTCGGTCGTCGAGATCGAATATCTTATCATCACCCTCTCCGTTATTGTTCAGATATTGGGAGCCGTCATCTGCCTCATTCAGATCATCAGCCTGCGAGGGTTGTGTATGATCTCGAACAATTCCTCTTCTCTCTCTCTGCCGGTATTGTCCGCCATAACTTTTACTTAACTAATACAGAAGAAATATAAAACAATTTAGTATTCAAATGACAATGCATGGATGCAATCAATAAGGAAAAACTGAATCATATAGTACATAATATGCATCATCTCAATTAATATATAATCTCGAATACATCGTCTCTAATATTATATATCGAATACATCAGTGGCTAGGTACCTAATAAAGATCGAATACTACAGAAGAATCTAGGCCACTCGCGGTTCCTGGGGCGCGGGCGATGGGCACCCAAAGAGAATGAACCATCACAGGATCATATCTCCGGTCATTTGCCCAAAGAACCTGCCAAGTATTGGAGAACCTGATGTCCATAGCAGCCATGTAGCGATGGACGTGCTCGTCCTCCTCCCTGACACAGCGACGCACCACCTCCGGCGGGGCCGGCTCCATCTCCACCGAATGTGGCCCACGCGAACGCCACCAAAGGAGATCAGGGTCGACGACAGGACCCGAGGCCGGGTTCCTCACCAAGCGGCACGCCCCTCCAGGTAGCACCTCCCAGTGCCAGCCCGGCGGAGCCCAGTCCCGGACATGGGTCAGCCGGACGTCGTCGTGAACGGGTCAACGGCGAGGATGCGGGCCGGGCATCGTCGAGAACAAATACTATATGCCCGCAAAAAGTAACATTTTAAATGATTGGATTGTGATAACTAAAATTCTATATGCAAATTCTAACAATTTAACATTAATCTAATTCATCTAACTAAAACTAATTCTAAAATTTCTATGTATATAACTAACATTTTTATAACATTTCTAATATTTCTATAACTTAAAAATAGAAAAATTGCTAACATTTCTATAAATTTTTCTATAACTAAAAAGCAGGAAAAAAAATTATAACATTTCTATATAACTAACATTTCTATAACATTTCTAATATTTCTATAACTAAAAAATAGAAAAATTTCTGTAACTAAAATTTATAACTAAAAAACTAATGTGTGTGTGTGTGTGGACATGGCGGCCGGGGCAGGAGCTCACCGGCGAGGCACGGCGACGGGGGGCGGCGACGGGGACGGAGACGGGCGGTGACGAGGACGATGGGGACGGGGCGGCGACGACGGGGACGGGGATGGGCCGGGCGGGGACGATGGGACGACGGGGCGGGGCGCGGCGACGGGGACGGCGACGGACGGCGACGGGGGCGGCGACGAGGGGCGGCGGCGACGGGGCAGAGGAGAAAGAAGCAGAGGAAGACTGATTTTTTTTGAAGTGGTTTCTTATATAGAACACCCCTTTAGTACCGGTTGGTAAGCCATCAACCAGTACTAAAGGTCTGTTTTGTCCAGGCCAAGCGGCAGGAAGCGCCCCCATTTAGTATCGGGTGGTGGCACCAACCGATTCTAAAGACCCCCTCTTTAGTACCGGTTGGAGCCACGACCCGGTACTAAAGGGGGGGCACTGGCGCAGGTTCAGTTCGGCAAGTTTAGTCCCACCTCGCTAGTCGAGGGGCATCCGCACTGGTTTATAAGCCCCGGTGTGGTAGCTCTCTCGAGCTCCTCTCCAAAGCAGGCCTACTGGGCCTACCTGTTCTGTGCTGCCCTGTGGGCCTACTGGGCCTTTGCGGGCCTGCATCCTGGCCCAACAACACGTTGGGTTTCTAGTCGTATGCAGGCCACTCTCGCACAGTAGGCGGGCTTTTTTATTTTCTTATTTTTTTCCTTTATTTATTTTTGTTTTATTTATTTTTGTTTTATTTATTTTGAGTTGTTTTTTGCTGTATTTAGAGTTTCTTTGTGAATATTTTTGCTTTAGGTACAAAAAATTACAAACTTTCTGTTAGTGCCGGTAGTTTTCAAATTTGAATAGTTTAAATTTTGAATTATTTGAAATTTGTGTGAATCACTAGTTTGTGAATAACTTAACTTTGAAAATAGATTTTCAGTGATTCTTTTTTTTATGTTTAATATTAGTGTGTTTTATCATTATATTCAATTTGGTAATGCTTAGGTTATTTAAAAAATGGAATGCCTTTGTAACAAATGAGTTTTCGTCCGAAACCCTGATACTTCGAAAGAGATTGTCAATTTTGTACAGGAAGTGCATTCAGTTTTTGCGGTAACCTTCTCTACTTTTTTGCACATGCTATGTGCGTGAAATTATGAGACCATGCCAACTTTCAACCTTTTCTGAGTTCATTTGAAACGCTTTTCAAGTTCAAGGTCATTTAGCTGAAAAAATCAGTAAATGCATGAAAGAATTTGTTTGCACATAAAATTTCTTCGCGTTTCAAATGCCAAAACACATAACTACCCTAACTATTACAGAGATTCCCTCCTGGGTGTGAAACACAGAAGAAAGTGATGATAGTGAAGCCGATCACATTCCAGATCTTTGGGTGTGAAACTTTTTCTTTGCGTGTGTCCCTTTGCACCCACGAGCGGAGCCCATTGGGCCTACCCGTATGCACAGGAATACGGGTCCAAAAATTGACTAGTAGTACCTATCTAAATAAAAAAGCCCAGTGCATCAGGGTGGCCCAGAAATGGTGCATCAGGGTCGGCCCGACACAACAGTACACACCCACGCACGACTTACCGATCCACCTCCTCACGTAGTCAAGTCACGTACAACTTCCTCCACTTAAAAGAAAAAACGTACTCAACTAATCGATCCATCTCCTGTCTCCCTCAAAAAAGAAAATACCAATCGATCCATCGACTATCGATCGATTAGGTTTCCGTGTATGGAGCCAGTCTCACTCTCGCGTATCACCGTCCGCCGTCGCGTAGACAGCCAGACAGCACTAGCGGCAGGGCGCCGGCCGCCGGCCGCCGCAGACCACGCAGCGACGACGGTGAGCCACTGACGACAGGACACACGCGAGCGACGCCGCACGCCGCCGTCCGGTCCGGAGCTCGGTAATTAGCGACCTTTCCAATCTTTAATCTTTGTCCCTATACACGTAATTGGGGTATATTTCATCTGGCGATACAAGTCTGAATGTCGCATTTGTAGTTTGTTATTTGTCAAATACAGATACTATGGAACAGTTTCTTCTCAAAAGAAAAGCATCATCACAGGATGTTCCGGAAGACATAAATTGGGAAGAGGAGATTCAATATGATCCGGGCAAGAGAAAATTGATAGAGCATTATCATCCTAATTTAGAAGATCTGGTAAGAAGGAAGTATTTGTTGAATGGACCTTGTCAGCCAAGAGAGATTGATTTTGAATCCTCAGATTTTGGGGGTAAACAAAGAAAGTTCAATCCCGAATGGTTTGATGAATTTGAGAGCTGGCTTGAATACAGCAAAGAGAAGGAAAGGGCATATTGTTTTCCTTGCTTCTTATTTAGGGATCGTAGTCAGAAGAAAGAAGCTGGATATGAGGCATTCGTTGTGAATGGTTGGAAGAGCTGGAACATGAAATCAATGTTAAAAGAACATGTTGGTGAGGTGGGCAGTGTCCATAATCAAGCAACGAAGAAATTACTTGATTTTCAGAAGAAAAAAAAGATCAATACATTGATGTTGCTATGCAGGTTCAAGGTGAAACTTTGAAGGTTGCATATTTTGCTCGATTGAATGCCGCTATTGACACAACTAGACTATTGCTGAAGCAAGGGTTGCCTTTCCGGGGACATGATGAGTCGAAGAACTCGCACAATAGAGGAAACTTCTTGGAAGTTCGCGACTTCTTAGTTGAGCATGATCCAGTTGTACGCAAGGCTGTGGGAAAAGATGCTGCAAAGAATTCTCTTATGTCTGCTCCTGAAGTCCAGAAAGATATTGGTGAAGGTTTTGCATCTTATGTTGACAATCCTCACGACTACAAGCACATTGTCATTAGCATTGCAACGAAAGGATCAAGACATAGTAAATGCCATGAAATGTGTGAAGTCAACTAGAATTGTTCTGAATGAACTTAGAGAAAATGAATGGGAATCTATGCTAGGTGAAGTTCATGTGTTTTGTGAGACACATGATATTGTAGAGTTGGACATGGAAGAAGCAAATGTTAATCCAAAAAAGAGAAGGCAGGTAACTGGAATTACCAACAAACATCACTATCAAGTTGATTGTTTCAATGATGTTTTTGATTGGCTAGTTCAAGAGCTTGACAATCGGTTCATTGAGACATCCACTAATTTGCTTGTTTGGTCCAAGAGACTCATTTCGTGATTTCAATTTGGAGAGTCTTATGAGTTTGGATAAACTATACCCTCAAGATTTTGATTCTGGGGAATTGAGGGATCTAGATAAGGATCTACGCCTCTATATTGCTGACGTACGCATAGATGATAGTGTTTCCAACATAGCAACAAATTACTGAGCTTTCAAAAAATATGGTGCAGACAGGGAGGCACATTGTGTATCCTTTGTTTTATCGGTTGTTGAAACTAGTAATTGTCTTGCCTATTGACACTGCTACAGTTGAGAGATGCTTTTCAGCTATGAAACTGGTCAAAATCTGCTTGCGCAGTCGCCTCAATGATGATAGTTTAAGTGATGATCTTATTTGTTATGTCGAGAAAGAAGAAATGAAAAAGGTCACCAATGCTCAAGTGGTTGAGTATTTCATGGCTCGGAGGAACATAACGTACTAAAGGTAACTTTCAATTTTTAGCCATTTAAGTACTTTCATTCGACCATCTTAGTATACTCTACTAGTATGTTTAATTCTATTTATATCTTGTAGGTTATTAAACCTTATTGTCGGATGATGTATTTTGGGATTTGGCAATGCATCGTGATCTTTTTCAAGTAATTTTGAACCTTGTTTTATTATTATAGTAAGCATTTTGATGGCTACATTGTATTTGTACAATCCGCCTTCTTGTTATATCCAATAATGTGTGCTAGAAGTTATGAAACACACCTTTATTTAATTTAGTCGTTGCTTAATTTTTTTAAAGCTTTGTTAAAGTGGTGCATCGGGTAACATTTGCTCCAGCTCCGCCCCTATTTGCGCCGTAGCCATGGACAATCTTCATCATTTAACCGGATGCTCGGGTCAATATACACTTTGAATGGAGCAATTTCATCAAACTTTTCATAATCTGCTGACATGTCTGTCTTGTCATCCACTCCCACTATGTTTCTTTTCACAGAAAGAACTATGTGGTGCTTTGGCTCATCGTATGATCCATTCGCTTCCTTATCTTTTCTTTTTCTCGGCCTGGTAGACATGTCTTTCACAGAAAAAACATGCACCACATCATTGGCTAGGACGAATTGTTCGTCTGCATACGCAAGATTGTTGAGATCCACTGTTGTCATTCTGTATTGCGGGTCTTCCGTTACCCCGCCTCATGTCATATTGACCCATTTGCACCGAAACAAAGGGACCTTCAAACCACCTTCCTAGTTAAGTTCCCATTTGTCCTCTATGTAACCATAATATGTTTCCTTTCCCGTGTTGGTTGTTGCATCAAAGCGGACACCACTGTTTTGGTTGGTGCTCTTCTTATCATGGGCGATCGTGTAAAATGTATTCTCATTTATCTCGTACCCTTTGAAAGTCATTATATTCGAAGATGGTAACTGGGACAGCGAGTATAAGTCATCTTCAATATCGCCATCATGCATGGCACGTTTCTGCAACCAACCGGTAAACGTCCTCGTTTGTTCACGTGTAATCCAGTCGTCAGTCTGCTCCGGGTGTTTGGAGTGTATAAAATTCTTGTGTTCCTCCATATACGGAGCCACCAAGGCGGAATTCTATAGAACTGTGTAGTGTGCTTCAGTGAGAGAATGCCCGTCCATACATATTATTTGATCCCCTCCTAGCGTGCCTTTTCCATCTAGTCTGCCCTTATGCCGCGATTCAGGAACACCAATCGGCTTAAGGTCAGGAATAAAGTCAATACAAAACTCAATGACCTCCTCATTTTCATGGCCCTTCGAGATGCTTCCTTCTGGCCTAGCACGGTTATGAACATATTTCTTCAAGACTCCCATGAACCTCTCAAAGTGGAACATATTGTGTAGAAATACAGGACCCAAAATGTAAATCTCTTTGCAAAGGTGAACTAGGACGTGCGTCGTGATGTTGAAGAAGGATGGTGGGAACACCAACTCGAAACTGACAAGACATTACACCAAATCATTCTGTAACCTTGGTATGATTTCTGGATCGATTACCTTCTGAGAGATTGCATTGAGGAATGCACATAGCTTCACAATGGCTAATTGAACGTTTTCTGGTAGAAGCCCCCTCAATGCAACCGGAAGCAGTTGCATCATAATCACATGGCAGTCATGAGAATTTAGCTTCTGGAACTTTTTCTCTGCCATATTTATTATTCCCTTTATATTCGATGAGAAGCCAGACGATACCTTCATACTGAGCAGGCATTCAAAGAAGATTTCCTTCTCTTCTTTGGCAAGAGCGTAGCTGGCTTGACCCTGATGTATGTCGTCTTTTTCGTGCATGCATTGTTGGTCCTCCCGTGCCTCTGGTGTATCTTTTGTCTTCCCATACACGCCCAAGAAGCCAAGCAGGGTCACGCAAAGATTCTTCATCATGTGCATCACGTCGATTGCGGAGCGGACCTCGAGGTCTTTCCAATATGGCAGGTCCCAAAATATAGATTTCTTCTTCCACATGGGTGCGCGTCCATCAGCGTCCTTTGGAACAGGTTGTCCGCCAGGACCCTTTCCAAAAATTACCTTCAAATCCTTGACCATATCATGTACATCAGCACCAGTACGGTGGCGAGGCTTCGTCCGGTGATCCACCTCACCTTTTAAATGCTTGCCTTGCTTTCTTACAGGATGCCTGCTCGGAAGAAATCGACGATGTCTCAGGTAGACATTCTTCCTACAACTATCCAAATATATACTGTCGGTATCATCCAAACAGTGCATGCATCCGCGGTATCCCTTGTTTGTCTATCCTGAAAGGTTACTGAGAGCAGGCCAATCATTGATGGGCATGAACAGCAAAGCCTTTAGGTCAAATTCTTTCTGTTTGTGCTCATCCCACGCACGTACACCTTTTCCATTCCACAGCTATAATAGTTCTTCAATTAATGGCCTTAGGTACACATCAATGTCATTGCCGGGTTGCTTAGGGCCTTGGATGAGCACTGGCATCATAATAAACTTTCGCTTCATGCACAACCAAGGAGGAAGGTTATACAAACATAGAGTCACAGGACGTGCTATGGTTGCTGCTTTGCTCCCCAAGAGGATTAATGCCATCAGTGTTTAGACCAAACCATAAGTTCCTTGGGTCACCTGCAAACTCCTCTCTGTACTTTCTCTTGATTTTTCTCCACTGCGACCCGTCAGCGGGTACTCTCAACTTTCCGTCTTTCTTACGGTCTTCCCCGTGCCATCGCATCGCCTTCGCATGCTCTTTGTTTTGGAACAAACATTTCAACCGTGGTATTATAGGAGCATACGACATCACCTTGGCAGGAATCTTCTTCCTGGGGCGCTCGCCCTCGACATCACCAGGGTCATCGCGACGGATCTTATAATGCAATGCACCGCATACCGGGCAAGCGTTCAAATCCTCGTACTCACCGCGATAGAGGATGCAGTCATTAGGGCATGCATGTATCTTTTGCACCTCTAACCCTAGAGGGCAGACAACCTTCTTTGCTTCATACGTACTCTTGGGCAATTCGTTGTCCTTTGGAAGCATATTCTTTATCATTACCAGCAACTTTCCAAATCCCTTGTCAGATACACCATTCTCTGCCTTCCATTGCAGCAATTCCAGTGGGTGCCTAACTTTTTTTTGTCAGCTTCGCAATTCGGGTACAACAATTTCTTGTGATCCTCTAACATGCGCTGCAACTTCTTCTTCTCCAAATCACTTGCGCAGTTTCTCTTTGCGTCGGCAATGGCCCGACCTAGATCATCAGCGGGCTCATCTGATGCCTCTTCTTCAGCTTCTTCCCGCATTGCTGGCTCAGCTTCTTCCCCCATTGTTGTATCATCTTATTCAGGGAACCCATGGCCAGGATAGCTGTCGTCATCCTCTTCTTCTTCATTGTCTTTCATCATAACCCCTCTTTCTCCGTGTTTGGTCCAAACATTATAGTGGGGCATAAAACCAGACTCAAATAGGTGGACGTGAATGGTTCTTGACGTTAAGTAATTGTGACCATTCTTATAGCCAACACATGGACAAGGCATAAAACCATTCGCCCGCTTGTTTGCCTCAGCGGCAAGAAGAAAAGTATGCACGCCATTAATGAACTCGGGAGAGCATCGGTCATCATACATCCATTGTCGGCTCATCTTCATTACACAACACCGAAAAGACCAAATTAATACAAGTTTATACATAAAGTTCATATATATATATATATATATATATATATATATATATATATATATATATAGTTCATACAACACTTAAATGCAACAAACAAATAACTCTCTAGCTAAAAATTTAAATGCAACAACAAATACAATCAAGATCGCAACTAAGGTAACAATTGATCCAACAGCATAATGATACCAAGCCACACTATCAACGGCATATTTTCTAATCTTTCTAATCTTCAACCGCATTTTCTCCATCTTGATATTGCGATCATCGACGACATCGGCAACATGCAACTCCAATTCCATCTTCTCCCCCTCAATTCTTTTCGATTTTTCTTTCAATACTCATTTTCTCTTTCAACTAAATTTAACCTCTCGACAATAGGGCCGGCTGGAATTTTCGGTTCACATACCTCCTAGATAAAAATATCCATATCAACTTGATGGGCATAATTTGTCATAAACACGAAATGTAACAACTAGTTTTAAAAGAGAATATACCACATCTGAATCATAACAAGTTCGAGGGCCGACGGGGACGGATATCAAAACCATGGCACTATCTATAACAAACAACGTACGTTTAAGATAATTATATAAGTAACTATATATCCAAATCACACAAACATCAATTTGGTAATGTAAAACATTCATTAACAAGAGCCTCACCACAAGGTGATGCCGGCGACAGGACGGTGTGGGCGATCGACGGTGGTTACGACGAAGGTTTAGAAGGCACTAAGTAAACCACACCTACATATGCAAACTAAGTGTTATTTTTGATCTCAAATTGCATATAAATCAAATACTAACACATATAATTCCTCCCAAATTACTAAACTCACAAATTAATCACTATACAAAGCATTGCAAGAGCTAATCTAGCAATGAGAGATGAAAGGACAAAGTTGCTAACCTTTACGATTATGGATGGGGACCTTCAAATCTTGACAAATTTTGGGCAAAATGTGTGATGAGCTCGAGGAAGAGTGGAAGAACAGAGGAGAAGAGGGGAAGGGGAAGAACAAATCGAGCTCGGGTGGACGAAGGGTTTATGTAGGACGACCTTTAGTACCGGTTCGTAACACAAACCAGTACTAAAGGTGCTGGAGGGGTCCCAGACTGACAACATCCTGCCACCACTCACTTTACTACCGGTTCGTGGCACGAATCGATGCTAAAGGTTCACCACAAACCGGTACTAATGAGAGCGGCCGGCTAGCCGTTGGAACTAGCACTAATGGACACATTAGTACCGGCTCAAAATTAAACCGGCACTAATGTGCTTCATATTTGACCCTTTTTCTACTAATGCTCGTCGGCGATCGACTCGCCGGCTGGCCGGCACGACGTCTCCCAGCGACCTCCTCTCTTGGGCCGGCTCTTCACCCCCATACCACCGGCTCTCCTCCCAATCTCCTCCCCCTCTTCTTCGGCCAACGGCAACAAGTTGAGGAAGGCGACGACGCAGGGCACAGCAGTGACTGCATCTATCGATCCGGGGTGGAGGGATTGGACGTAATAGCGAACATGGCGCCTGTCCCGTATTCTGTGGTCATGTTGTTATGAATTCTGTTACGGTACTAGGGCACGTCGGCACGCTCGGATTTCCCCAAAGATTTGACTGTTGTCTCCGTGGGGTTGGTTCGTTCGTTCGAAATTTGGTGCGGTGAATTGAACTGCCGTCACGTCAAGCATGATGAGCCGCACCGACGGGACGAAGTGGGGTGTCATACTGATCTGATGCACGGGCACCGCTAGCAATCAGGCACTAAAGATGGCTTTCTTTGCTGCTAGCCAGCAGCAGGAAGTCGTACATGCTGCAACCTCCTAGCTGCCTGCTTTCGCACAGTAGCTTATTCTTAATTACCGTTGGCCCCACCGGATCAATTGCATGCACGGTGTGAGCATTCCATAGTTACACTTGCCACTACCCGAAATTACTCGTACCTACTGGAGTGGAGTGCGCTCAACGACTACAGTATCTGCGAGTAGATCTCGTCCCCGTCGCAAAACCAGGGACAGCTGCGGGCAGCTGCTCCCGTTCGCCAGACAATCCGGGGGTCCCCAGCGCAAGTACGTTTGGTCAAAGATACTGTCCGTTCGCGTGTTTAAACAATCCATCCATCGGCTAATGCGGTTGCGATGATGATTGGTGGTCATTTGTTGTTTGTTCCGATCATGTAGCTAGGGATGAGCTGCCAACCTCCAAACAGCCTGAATTTCAGGAGGAATGCAATGCAATTGACCAGAATTATATGTGTGTATGTTTAAATATTCCTCGAGCAAACAAATACTGCACTAGTACGCACTACCAAACTTGTCTCGTCTTCTTTATTTGGTCGTCGAGAGAGCTCCATGGATTCTTTAGACTTATCTGCTGTTCTGCTGCACGAGTCGCTAGTTAATGGCGCCAAGCCATGGACTAATTGGCATTTGATTAATCTCGCTAGTGAGTGCGTGCAGCATGGCAATGGCGAAACGTGTGCGATCACGACGGGGGCTGCATGTCGTTTGAATCTATAAGCAGTAGTAGTTGGATTTGCACAAATGTAGGTAGGCCACTTGAGGCCTGTTTGGGAACACTCCGGCTCCCAACTCCGCAGAGCTGAAGTGGTGGAGCGGAGCGGCGTGCAATTCTTTTTTGCGGAGCTGCCATTCTGTCACTCCGCATTCCAGCACTGAGCGGAGCGGAGTAGCCGGAGCGGCCCGTTGCCGAACATGCACTTAGTCCTCTTTTGCGCTTCAAAGGTGTGGCGCATTTGTTCGGAGTAGGTATACAAGACAGGGCTGCTGCTGCCGCTGCCTCACCATGACTTTGAATAGGCCCCGCAAATGCAACCCCATGCATGTTGGAGATAGAACAGAGAGAGTGGAGGGGCTAAAACCAAAATGTAGCCCAATCACATTCACTTCGCGGGTCTAATCCCCTTCACTCATGGAGACAACTGGTGGAGGATTCGGTCACCTGAAGGGAACAACAAGGAATGGGACGACGAGTCCCACCATAGGCTAAGTTTAGATTGCGCATACTGTGGTGCAACCTACTCAGTCTGCTTTCATGCCGGATAAGAACATCCTCGAAGGAGTTGTGGTCCTGCATGAAACGCTCCATAAGATTCACACGAAAAAACTTGATGGTGTTGTTTTCAAGGTGGATTTCGAGAAAGCGTACGACAAAGTCAAATGGCCTTTCCTTCAACAGGCACTCCAAATGAAGGGTTTTGATGAAGCGTGGAGGAGACAAGTGGAATCCTTCACGCAAAAAGAGAGTGTTGGAATTAAAGTGAATGATGATATAGGCCATTATTTCCAGACACACAAGGGCCTGAGACAAGGTGATCCAATGTCTCCTATTCTCTTCAATATTGTCGCAGACATGTTGGCAATCCTGATAGGTAGGGCAAAGGAAGCCGGTCAAGTAGGTGGCTTGGTGCCGCATCTTGTTGATGGTGGTGTGTCCATCCTGCAGTACGCTAATGATACAATTATCTTTATGGAGCATGACTTGACAAAAGCGAGAAATTATGAAGCTGGTGTTGTGCCTTTTCGAGCAATTGATCGGCCTGAAGATAAACTTCCATAAGAGTGAGTTGTTCTGTTTTGGGAGAGCCAAAGAGGAACAAGATGCTTATAAGCAATTGTTTGGTTGTGAAGTGGGAGCACTTCCGTTCACTTACCTGGGTATCCCCATCCATCATCGTAAGTTGACAAATAGCGAATGGAAGTGTATTGAGGATCGGTTTGAGAAGAAACTGAACTGTTGGAAGGGCAAACTCATGTCGTATGGAGGCCGATTGATTCTCATTAACTCGGTGCTCACGAGTCTGCCTATGTTCCTTTTGTCCTTTTTTGAAGTTCCTGTTGGAGTCAGGAAAAGACTGGACTTCTATCGATCCCGTTTCTTCTGGCAGAGTGATGAGCTTAAGAGGAAGTACCGTTTAGCCAAATGGGACGTCATCTGCCGACCTAAAGACCAAGGGGGTCTAGGTGTTGAGAATCTTGAGGTTAAGAACAGATGCCTCCTCAGTAAGTGGCTTTATAAGTTAGCAGCTGAGACGGATGCAACTTGGGCGCAGCTTTTGCGTAATAAGTATTTGCACTCAAAGACTTTGTCGCAGGTGACAGTCAGGCCGACTGACTCGTCGTTCTGGAAAGGGCTTATGAGAGTCAAAGCTACTTTCTTTAATAGAACAAAGTTTATTGTTGGTGATGGCAATAGTACTCGCTTCTGGGAGGATACTTGGCTGGGGGAAGCGCCGCTGGCGCTTCAGTATCCCTCGTTATATCGTATTGTGCAGCGACGAGATGCTCTGGTTGCAACGAGTTTGCAGTCCAACCCCCTTAATATTCAGTTTAGGAGGGTGCTTGTTGGAGATCGGTGGGAAGCTTGGCTTCATCTGGTGAGTAGACTGATGGAGGTTCAGCTTACTCACCAGCCCGATCAGTTGTGCTGGAAGGTTACTACTTCTGGGGAATTCACAGTCAAGTCGATGTACCTTGACGTCATCAATTCTAGTGTTATTCCTAGTTCCATACATGTTTGGAAAGTTAAGGTTCCGCTAAAAATCAAAGTGTTTATGTGGTTTGTACATAAACAAGTTATCTTAACGAAAGATAATCTGGTTAAGCGCAACTGGACAGGCTCTACTAGGTGTAGTTTCTGTGATCGGGATGAAAATATCAAGCACCTTTTCTTTGATTGCCCGTTGGCGAGGGTTCTGTGGCGCTCGGTACAAATTGCCTTTAACATTACTCCTCCGAGTTCGGTCGGGTCGTTATTTGGAACGTGGCTTGTTGGGATAGAGTCCGAAACAGCTAGACAAATTCGAGTAGGAGCATGTGTGTTGTTATGGGCAATCTGGAACTGCAGAAATGATTTGGCTTTTAACAGAACATCAACTATCCATTTTTTGCAGGTTTTATTCCGGGCTACTGCGCTAATCCGTATGTGGTCCTTACTCACTTCGATGGAGGCCAGGGAGCGTTTGGTTACTGGATCTCTCCGGTGGGAGATGGTAGCGCGGGATATCTTCAACCGGTTTGGATGACGGTCATGTAATAGGATAGGCGATTAGTTTACCTATCTATATTTTGTCAGCCGGTTGTGTCTTTTGGGCCTTTTTGGTCTTTGTTTCTATTGCTCTTTGTGAGCTATCATTTTGTTGCAGACTGCAAGACATTGTTGAACTACTTTATTTTATAATAAATGTGGCCGTATGCATCGTTCTGATGCAGAGGCCGGGGAGTCCCCCTTTTCGAAAAAAGAAAAAAAATAGGCTAAGTTTAGATACAACCCCTCTTTTTATTAAAGAAAATTGTTTGAAATGTAATAGATATGCTCTGGTCTATATGAAAACTATCTGGTTTGTATGTAATCGTCCGGTTTGTTGAAACCCGACTTGAAATGTATGCGGATGACTTTCGATGGCCGGCTTCCGAATCAGTGTCCTGCCGGATGTGATCTCCGCACATCATAAAAAGGCCAAGGAGAATATTATTTGAGGGGCGCCCTTTCCGCCCGGTGTTTATTTCCGGTTTGCGGGAAAAATCACGTGCGGACTGGTAGTCATACCAATACAGTCCACAGTCCCGCATTGGATGACAAAACACGTCCGGACCGCACGATCCGAACGGTTGCGGGCGATTTAAGGATCGGCGTTGAAGATGCACTTTCTACTAAGCATAAATATGCAAATACTTAGAAAAAAGTTTCACACAACTATTCTTCTACGTATGTGGGTGTGCCTTTTTGGTTGTGAACCTCTGATAGGAGGAGGAGCATTGAGATGAGACGATGGGAATGGCTGTTAGCGGAATGCTCCCTGGCCTAAATGGTCCAAACAGCCTCCCCTTCATCACACATGATAAAAAGGCCAATGAAGCCAGCAGCAATGATCTGAGTGGAGGGCCCTACCCCCAAGCTCTGCTAGCAGCTAGCAACCGATAGCCAAACCTTTTCCACTCGCCATCTCCCATCTGCATCTCCACGTCCGTCCCCGGTCACTTTCTCGTTTTTATTGTTATCACCACTCGCACTGCAACTGCATGCATGATCCTGTATGAGTAAAGTTCATGGGAGGATAGCGGAAAGCACAATCTGTCTACTACCTGAGATTGAGGGTCTTGATAGGGTTACCATGCATGTTCTACGGTGTTGCACCTGCACTTTTATCTTCACCATCCAGGCATCCACATATAGATTAATTATGTTCTAGGACGATTATCGTGAGCTTAACTTGCGGACTACTACCTGTTGGCCTACCCCCGTCCAGTCATTTTCATCCCCCAGTGCTCTCTCGACAAACTGCATGCCGGGACAGACAAAAAAAAATAGAAATATCGAATGCGCTGAAAATGATGTGATGTGTCTGTGGGCCAGTTAAACACAGACATGCAAGGAAGATTAAAATCATTACGTCTCCACTCTGATGCCGCCCCTGGTTACTTCACTGTTTATTTTTTATATTTTCCCCTTATTAGGCCCGCACACACTATTTGTCTTTTGGACATCACATCACGAAGCACAACTTGAGCTAAGGCAGGAAAACATAATAATTCTTTTGCAGTGGTAAGCAAAGACTAGCTCTCCCCTTGTTTATTCCGAGTTAGGTATAACTGACCCCGCAAAAAAAAGGGTATAACTGGAGAACTTCCTCAGTTGTATTATAGTGGAAGGCCAGCGCAAGTACTCCTCTATTCCTTGGAACATTAGAAAAGATCTGGCCATTTTTCTCAAGCAAATTGCTTCCTTGCATCCGAAGGTGTTTCATATTTCTAAAGAGATTAATGGTATTGCACATAATTTTACTCAACAGGTTTTTAGATCCACTGGAATACTCAAGTTTGTCGCTTTGCTCGAACCCATTCTCCTAAATCCTGCCATGTTGTGCCTCTCCTATCAAAATTTCAAATTCCAGGTGTTAAATTACATACTGTGCACTGCTATTAGTATTTGGTCTTCTCACTATTAGCTTCTTTTCCTGTGCAAGCTGCTCTGTCATGTTTGTTTTTTCAGATTTTCATCTACAGGGCACTTACAACTATGCTGGACTTGGACTGTTGGAGATGCAAAGTATTTCTTCTTTGTTTTGCAGGTTGTGCGCATCTCTGGAATGCTGAAGGAAGTTTCTCTCTTACAGGTCTGGCTCGCTGTAACTGCTCTTGTCGGCGGCTGCAGGCTTCTTATGTCAAGATGGACAGTCTTTGGAGTATCTAGTGGCTGCAGTGCTTGGTTGTTTAAAAAAAATCCCCTTCAGGCCTGCTGCCATGTTTCGGCTGCAGTATGTAATCCTGCTTCTCCTGATCATGTTGGTCATCGCATTGTGGTCCTTCCACTTTGCCTTATAGGATCTTTTCTTCAGCTCATTCTCATAGTTTCTGCTTATCCTCCCCTCTTATCATCTGCAGATCTATGTAACTCTCTTTCTAATATCTCTTTGAGCTGAATGAAATTAGGCACCTCTTGGTGCCTTTGCTTGTTCAAAAAAAAAGTACTCCAGTTTGGACGGACACGTGGCATTTCGAGAAGAGTACGTACCCGCGCAAAATATGTTTTACGTCTCCGTCATCTTGGACACTGAGACACGTACTCAATCCAACCTCTTTCCTTACGTCTCCCTCAATGCTAGCTAGCTAATCAAATGGATTCCATTAGGTGCATTTTAAATCCGGGCACCAGCAAGCCAAAAGCAAGTGCTAGTACAAACTACATGCCTTAAAATAGACAGATAAAGGTGTGTAGGTCCTGGACAACTATTTGTTCTGCCACTACGCTTGGACGTAGTTGGCAGCTGGTTAATTACCATGCATGTACCAATGTACAATTTTCTTTGGGGAGGGGAACTTTGGGTGTATGTACACCCTATGTGAAAAAAAGTAATTATATAAAAAGTCAAAATTTCTGTTTTTAAAAAATAAATTTGACCCTCCATTATACTTGTAAGGAAAATTCCACAAAAAGAAAAATCCCCATTGACTTCTGTTTGAAAAAATACGGCCAAAATAGTGTGAATACTGACCTATAATAGCAACTCTTTTTTTTGTCCTGAAGTAAACATTGGGTTTTTGTTCGCGAAAATTTATATACTAGTGCAAAAGAAAGTCAAGCTTATTCCAAAAAAACTACTAAACTTTTTGACTTTTTTAGTTATTTTTTTCTCATATATGGTGATGAGAAGCTATCCAGGCGTAGTGGTAAACCCAGGAACTAAAGGGTATTTCTCATTCTTAGGAAGCTATCCAGGCATGCTATTTTTTTAAAAAAAAATCATGCTCAATGATTTTGTAGGAGGTGTTACCATATGGACTAGCTAGCTAGTAGTATAGTGCAAAATGGTCAAAGAGCTAGCTAGCCATTGGTCTCGGTGATTTCTTGGATCTAGCAGATGTCCTAACCGCTGATCAGATTAAGTGTTGCCCATGGTATCCTCATGGATGCATGTGAAAGCAACAAATACTAGTAGTAGTATATATGTAATGTAGCTTTTACTGGGATAAGAATCTGGATGATAACTATTCTAATTCGAAGGGGTCATTGGAATGAGAGGCCCCTAACTTTAGCATCCACCTCCTAATTAACTGATGATTATATTAGCAAGCACGAAAGACATACATTGGCTAAACCTAAGCATCATGAAAAGGTGAGAGTGAGCTAATTGGTAAAGACATTAGTGGCCAAAGACATATATTAGCTAAACCTAAGCATCATGAAAGGCAAAGCTCCGGGTTTTGTTATCCTAAAAGCCTAAAAGGCATGGGGTTTCCTTGCTTTAACGTTGCTTAATCCTCAAATTAGGCTCCAACACACCCAACCACTGGCTGGCTAGGCCCTACAAGAAGAAATTAAAGGCCACAAGCAGCACTGCTTAGATGGAGGAGAAAAATTAGAGGTGGAGTTTGGGATCAATGTAGCTACCACAATAATACTATAGATCATCACCAGGAGATCATGCCTTAGAGGGAATAAAGCTCAAAACTTTCATTGATGCAAAAATATGTCTAGGGGTGGAGTGGGTAGGAAAGTAGAGTATAGTTTACTTAAACATAAAGATTGTAAATGAGCAAAAGGCAAAAAGAACTCCTACATCCTAGTAGCATTACATAGGAACCTCAAGTTTTATTTCTCCAACTCTTGTTCTTTTTTAATACACCATTCGATCTGTTATTACGAAATTAAAATGATCACCAAAGATGGAACCTCTAAATACTACTCTAACATGCATCTTCTAGAACAAATGCATTTCAGTTTAATGGAGCCCAAAGCGCGCAATGATGTGAACGTTAAGATCAATGGACATCACCATCAGCTGTAAAGCTTCCATGTCTGCCCACAAAAGGGATTAAACTAATTACCCTCATGATCAAGTACATGAATATAAGAAATTAAATTATTTGATACCGGCGAATAACAGCCAGGCGAACAATGAACACCATTGACTGCTGATCTTAATCAAATGTCTTGCAAGGGACGTGACAGTTAAATCAAAGAAAGTACGGAAGTAAACAAGCAAACCGGCACAGATCAATGCTGGGCGCATTATCGATCATATAGCTATGGTTCTTGTTCTTCGAATCCGTGGTATCCATCTAGTCGATGCACATTCCCGGTACCTACCGAAAGAACACAAAAGGGTCCATTGTTTTTTAGAAGGAGAAATGAATGCAATTAGAGCAACACCTAAACGTACGTCCAGTACCCGGAGGTCTTTAGATCGCGGGAAGGAAGGTTAATCACGTGTCCGTCCCTCTCAACGTGGAGGCCACAGGAGTTATCACAGGGAACGGCGGCGTAGCAATATGGGTTGATCCGACGTGGGGGCGGAGGCGACACGTGTCCAGAGGCGAGTGGGCCGTGGAGGGTGTCCGTGGGGGATCTCACGTGGAGGCATCTGCAACCGTCCAAGGGCGTCGCTGTCCTGCACCGGGGCGGATGGTCGATGGAGCTGAGCTGAGCTGAGGAGGAAGAGGGGTTGGTGATGAGCTAATCATCATCATCAACCAGACAATACAAAGCTCATGGAACGATTTCTCGAGTGAGTCACGGATGACCTACATCTACATGCATGCATGGAACCTTAAAAGGAGCGTGCGGCCATTGTTTGTTGGGAAAAGGTGGCGGCTGGGCTACTATGCATGCACGTGGGTATGAGTAGTTTTTAGAGAAAATAGGAGTTACAGGCAGCTTGTAACTGGAAAGCACATGTGTGATCCATCCATTGGGGGCTTGATTAGCGAGTAATAAGTTTGGTTCGTACTCCAGTACTACTTACTACGAGAAACAGTGCTGCTGTTGCTATAGTTGTTCCATGGAAACACAGGACAGGCTCAGCCTGACGAGCCATTAATCAATGGCTGGTGAGCATGGTACTGCAATCGCAGAAATGGCAGGCGTACTGTTACTGCGTGCTTGTATGCACCACCCCCACTTTGCGTTATCCAATGAGAGTCGGAACCTCGTCTGCACCACGCGTGCTGGGTTGCTGGTGATCGATTTCCCCAGACACCGAAATTGCTTCACACACGATGATTCTGCCCGATCTATGCACGACCTGAAAAAAGAACTGCTATACACACGACGGCATCTGGCCGATTTATGCACGATAGTGTTAATCACACCGTTGGTGTGAGGAAGCAGCATCCAGAACAGCGTCCGATTATGCATCGTCTGTAAATCGTCCAGCTACCGTCGTGCACAAAGTAGTTTCGACCTGAAAATCCAGCGGCCGGTACCCTGCGCATGTCCCCAGACACCGGCGCAAGTTGGCCATAGCCCATAGCCAAGCTGGACAATGGATAGGCGGATGAAAGGAGATTCGTGCCATACTAAGGCCAACTCCACCGCCCGACACCAAACGGATGTCCGTTTTGTCTGGATTCTGTCCGTTTGGGTAGGGATTTGGGGTCGTGTCCGGGCCTGTCCTGGGATGCGGTGGCCGTGCGCCCAGCGCGTGGCAGCATCCATTTGCCCCATCCTGTCCGCGTATATTTCTTTGCAAGTCCTTAACTTTTTTTTATCATTCATTTTTGGTACATGATAATACATCATTACATTTTGACTAGTAAAGTAAGGCCAAAGAAAACAAGAACCACAAGAATACATTTGAGAAGATACCCAATTTCCATAACTACTCCCTTGAGTTGGGTTAGCGCCTTCTCGATGCACTCATTGTTGATCTGTGGAGGAGGCACGACGTTGCACCCTCCTTTCTTCTTCAAGCCAGAAGTCGACGTTGCTTCCTCACACGTAGTATCGTGCCTTGTTGCTTTTTCGCACGTAGTATCGTGCCTAGTCTCTAATCTAGCAACAAGTGCACTTGTCTCATCTAAAGCCTCTAGGCTAGCTAAAAGTGCACGAACATGCAATACATTTCGCTCTATCAACATATCGATGTACTCTTCTTCCCAATACCAAAACTTGCATCCGTTCTACACAATAAAACTTAAAGTTAGCACCACTAGTCTAACTGAAAGCACAAACCAAAGCTAAAAGAGCACATACCCCATCGTTTAAGCACTTGATGAACACCCATCTGGGATGCTCCGGCGTTGTAGACACGCGGCGCTCGACCACCCTTGGGCAGTGGTCGCACTTGATGAGGGGCAACGGTGCGCCGACGAGCTTTTGGGCAAGCACCGAGCCCGGCTGGCCGCCATTCGCGTATCTGCCGGCGGGCCACCGACGGTGCAGATCCGAGCGGCTAGAGTATGAGCCACTGCCTGCATGTGGCCTTGCGGCCCTGCCAGGGCCTTCCGGCGAGGTTCCCAGCCAGTCCATGGCGCGACCCGGCCTCCCACAGCCGGGCGAGCTCAAGACCGACCGGATCCGCCCCAAATCCGGCCGGCGGGTGCACAAACAAGGTGGCCGTGCTTGAGTAGCTCGGCGGCGACGAGAGGAAGGGGTTGGGCAAGCGCGCGTCCGAGTTACACGGCTGCAATGGCAGCGGGTGGCCGACGGCGGCGAGGGGAAGAGAGGGGAAGAGTGGAGTGGATGCGGCCGGAGGGAGGGTGGGGGGCGGATAGAAAAAGGCCCGTCCTGTGCCACCGACGGGCGGGCCAGGGGAGGACACGCGCAGACGACCCGTGCGTCCGCGTGGTGTCCGTTTCACCCCAAAAGCGGCGCAAACTTGGGCCGCGGATGGGTCGAAAGCGGACACAAAGCGGACAAAAGTCCGTTTACGCCCGCGCGCTGGGCCGTCTCGTTTGTCCCTTTTACCCCAAACGGACGGGGACGGACAGAATAGGGTCGCGCGGTGGAATTGGCCTAATGGTGTCTCCTCTCGTCTCCTCACGGGGGCCGTACACGTGGACGTCCAATGGCCGGGGGACAGCGCGAGCCTACAGCGCATCGGCCGTCGCTATAGATAGCTTTGCATCCATCGTGTCATGTCACGGCACTGCACGCAGGATGCAGCCACGCTCGTTCACAGAAAGAGACGGGAGAGACAAGGAGAACGCTGGGAAGAACGAGTGAGGAAGGAAGGCAAGACACACATGTCGACCGTCGTGTGCAAACGACGGGTGAAGACGGACGGGTCCATGCCACATGTGCGTGTCATCTTTGTGGGCTCGGGCGGCGGGGTGGGAGCTACGTACAACACAACGGCGCATCACACGCACGTACGTCGAGAGTCCGGAGAGCACCCATGGCCAAGTTGAGCGCGTCACCCGGTTCGCACTGGTGCGTCACCCGGTTAGATGGGTTTCGTTCAGCTCCTGATTAGTTAGCGAACTAACCTGTTTTTGATGGTTAAAGGAACAGTGGTATTCTCAGTCCATCACAATTAGTCTTGGTGCTCGTATTATTTTTGTATTTATTTTAAAATTTTCGATGATACGCTTTCAATGGGAGAAGACATCCCGTCGACGACGAGGCGCCTACGGTGATTTCGTAAATCTCTAAGATGATATGCCGGCTCGGTCTCTCGAAGGTGCTCATAGGGGATAGGATATGTGTGTGTGCGTTAGAGGTAAGTGTATGCACGTATGTATGTGCGCTTGCGTATGTAATGTGTAAAAAAATGCTTCTGATTAGTTACCCCATGACCTGTTGGTGCGCTATTGACTTTGCTGGCTTCACGTTACAAATAATCAAATTAAGAGGCGGCCTCCATTATATAAGGCCTGGACCACGCACCATCCTTCAATGGGTTAAGAGCATTTTCAACGACCGCGCCAAAAGACAAGCTCGTGGTAAAATGGTTATTTAATGCACGAGGCACGGTTTCGCGCGCTCCAGCGGTGGCGGCAAACTAGCGCGCGCAGGAGAAAGCGGCAGCTGGCGCGGTAGATTTGGCGCGCCGCTTCGCACACGCCTATAAAATCCGGCGCGCGCCACGCGCTCCACCACACTGCCACGCGCTCTTCCCCTCCCACCTCGTCGCTTTCAGTCTTTCTCGCCGCTTTCACAGCGCCCCGCCACCACCGCGCCACCATGCCGCCACGCCGCCGGGGTTCCTCGGGCTACCGCGGCGTCCGTGAGCTCCCCAACGGCTTGTGCTCCGCCGAGATCCGGTCCGGCGACGTCCAGCTCGGCCTCGGCGCGTTCCGGACCTCGCACGAGGCGGCCCATGCGTACGACGCGGTGGCATGGCGCTTGGAGAGGCCCCCGTCGCAGATGAACTTCTGGGACATCTACACGCGTGAGCAGGCGCAGCGCGTCGCCCCTCCGCCTCGTCTGATCACGGACCAGGACCGTGTGGACCACTTTCGACTGCAGCGCCGCCTCCTCGTCGCCGAGGAGGACGAGCGAGCCATGGCGGAGTGACGCCGGCGCCAACCGGAGGACGTCGCCAACGAGTGCGCCTACTGGGCGGAGAGGACGGCAAGGCGCCGCGCGGAGCGGGCGGACCGGCGTCGGCGGAAGACATTGGCGATATCACAGTGCGTTATCGTTGAAGCAGGTAGGAGGTCCATCTTCTGGTCAGACGATAAACGTTGGGAGGATATATAGATCGATACCTCGGACAACACCTCCGAGGATGATGATGATGATGATGAGGACTCGGAGTAGTTCTAGCTGCACCGTAATTTTATCTAGTTGCACCGTAGTTTATTTTATGTAGTTGCACCGTAGTTCGATCTATGGTATGAACTTGTTTTATCTATTTGTTTCGTCTATACTATGAACTATGTAAATCTATTTGTATCTTTTTTTAATATTTATGTGAAATTTATTTTGTATCCAAAATGCAACAAATATAAACTTGCGCGCGCTGCATTTTAGCGTGTAGACGCGCTGCTGGAGCTGCGCGCGCGCTGTATTTTAGCGCGGCTGCTAGAGCCAGCGTTGTGCACCGCGCTAAATTTGACGATGGGTGCACAACAAACCACTTTTTAACACGCCGCGTGTTGCGTGGCTGTTGAAGATGCTCTAACAATCAGATCAAAACTATTGACAAGATAAGGTGACAGGGCACCAGGGAAGAAAAAACAAGATAAGACGACAGTGATGAGAAGGGAGCTTGGCACGATCTGCGTCACCGAACCGAACGACCCCTCCGCCAAAGCCAAATACTATGCCGCATAAACAAAGCAGCCTGGTATTTCAACTGTCGTCCAACGTCTGCCCGCCGTAACAATTTTAAAATACACGTACGGGGGCTCGTGGTACGACCTAGGAATTTCGCGTGCACGTTAGGCACCAATCCCAGTTTTAAATGGACTTAAGCCACCCGGCTGGCCGTTCTTAACGTTTGTCCGTGACCAGTTTGTTTATCTCCCGTTCCCATCCTCTGAATGTTCATCATTTCCTTTTGTTTTTCTTCGTTGGACCAGTTTAATCATGTGGTACCAGAAAAACATACTCCTACTCACTACTCAGAATTCTGGCGCAGCTGCGATCCCAGCCCTGTCTTATCGGGATACTCATCAAATATTATTAATGGCACTGTACGTACTGTATGTATGCCAAGACAATATAATCGCATGAATAATTACTAGTATGGACCAGATCCTGACGAGAAAAACCTGCCTAGACAGCGGACCCAAAACCCAAAGTGGACACTGGTCGTGGTCCTAAGACTGACAATAAAAAAGGAGTAGGTATGGAGAGGCAAAATCTCAGCTATGGTGAAGGTGTACACACGAGGTTTACGAGTTCAGGCCCTTTTCAGTGAAAGTACATCTCGGTGCCCGGAGGCGGTCGATTTGATTATGTGTGTTGTATTACATGGGGTGCGAACCCTTGTGGCAGAGGAGGGGGTGGCTTATATAGAGTGCGCCAGGACCCCCATCGCCCTCCATTACAAGGGACTTAATGTACATAAAGTGGAGGCGTTACTGGTAACGCCAGCCTTAAGTGTTGTTAATGACTTTAAAGACTACGGAGTGAACGCCTGTCCGTTGCCACGCTGAGTGACTTCTGGTCTTCGGTAGGTCGAGTGATCTCTGGATGGTCGAGTGACGGTAGAGAGGAGGACTCCCGAGTGACATGACTGTCGAGTGGATTGCACTCGACATCTTCGACTGGGGATCTCTTGCTGTCTCTTGGACTTCTTATCTTCTAGGGTAGTGACCTTGGATAGGACGTATAGGTCAGGCCTATGACCCTACCCCAGGTCTGTATCCTCATCAGTAGCCCCCGAATGGATTAAGGTTCGAGTGGAAAGTAGGTTGAAGTTGAACTTGTTCTGAGCTTTGCACCTTCGCGAGTGTTTTCTGCAAGATTGAAAACTCACGTTGGTACTTCAGCGTCGACTCAGCCGCCTTGATCCATTCACTGAGTTGTCGACTGAACTTGTGACATCATGTGCCGAGTGCTGTATTAGAGTGCAGGATCTTGGGCGCGATTGACTGCTGTGTATCCCGGATTTTGCGGGATACGAAATTTCGGGGAAGCGCGCTGGACAGAGAGCGCCGAAGCGGACGAAACGGATAAACATCGATGCCTCGATTTCCGCCCCGCCTTTTTCGCCACGTACGTTGCGCGTGACTGTTGCGGGATTTGATAGGATTGCCTGGTCCCACGCGTCAGTCACTCGGAAGCAACCCTTTATAAGGCGATGGGGCCGAGGCGTCTGCACTGTGCACGCCTGTTCCTCCTTCTGTTTCCTCCGCCTCTCCACCGCGCCCAGCTCTTCCGCTCTCGACACTGCCGCTCTGCCGCCATGGTGAAGGACTAGACGGCGGCGCTAGAGCGCACAAAGAAGGCGACGGGGGCGGCGAAAGGCAAGAAGCAGAATCGCGGGTCGTCATCGCGCGCGGGGCTGCCGCCGAGCTGGATCCAGGGCGATTGGATCTGGTCTTCGGTTCGGCAAGAAGATCTGGTTGAGCTGGCGGAGTCCGGGCTAATCGCCAAGGGAGCGGCAAGGCTGCCGGAGGGGAGATGGAACCGCAGCCTCAACCGGGTGAGTGTGTACTGCTCGCCACTCACGTCGACCAGGTTTTTTTCGCTCCCTCCGCATCCTTTCTTTCGTGGATTCCTGAATTTCTTTGGTGCTCAACTCCACCATCTTTCTCCCAACACCATCACGTATCTGGCCACATTCGTATCGATGTGTGAGAACTTCTTAGGGTGTCGACCGCACTGGGGTCTTTTCAAACACATCTTCACCATCCCGCTCACAATCGGTCAAAAAAGCAAAGTCGAATGACTCAAAAACCCATGTCATCCAGATGTGTGGGGGTTTGGGTATCCAAAAGAGGCATAGGAGTGGCTTCCATGCTATGACTCTCCCTGAATCTGTTAGAGGTTGGTAGTCAACCTGGTTCTACAGCCAGGACGTCACAGCTCCAGGCCAGTCGACTGGTCTTCCTCACTTCTCATTCGACTGTGTCTAGACCCCTGCCCCACTGAATGTGACTGCTGCTGAGAGCGTGGAGACGAAGATGTTGGTGGAGAAAGTGGTCCAACTTATTAATGAGAGCGTCACCGGCCTGGACCTGCTAGAAGTGTTTCTCAGTCGACGCATCCAGCCTCTTCAGGCCCGCGATCATCCTATGTGGATGTACTCCGGGTCTGATGACACCGCTCGGGTCCATCCAGAAGAAGTGCCACCCAAGACCGCGACATTGTGGCCGAGGAGCATCACAGGCAATCAGGACAACCCCAGAGGATCCAGGCGAGTCATCCCCTTTGGCGATGATAACCCGTCTGACAAGGTATGCTCTTTGTTCCGACTGCCTCGCGTTTATGTTCCAACTGTACTTGATGTCGACTGACTTTTACTCGACTGATTTGTCCTGCAGGTTTTCACTAAGATGCATTTGATGCCCAACGGCGAACAGGCTTTGGAGCAGGACCAGGAGGGAGAAGTCGGTGCGGAGGAGAGTGGCGAGTGGGAGTCTTCGGGTGAAGAGGAGGACAAGGAGAGCGAGGAGTCGGACGATAAGGAAGAAGCCGACTCGCCACCGCGCTCTGAACACCGATCCAAACAGCAGCATGACCCGTCTGGCGGGTGCGGTAAGAATGTGGCTCCGAGTACCCACGCTCAGAAGCGCACTCGGACGTTAACTCCAGAGCCGACAGAGAAGGTGGCCAAGCAGCCCAAAGTTGTTCCTCCCAAGGCTCGGAAGACTTTGCCGCTGATCAAGATGGACGTCCCTGTTGCTTTGGGGTAAGTGTCTCGCTTGTGTTTACGTAGGTCGACTGAAGTTTTTGTTCTGACCAGCCGGGTCATGTATCTTTCTAGTCCCACCTTTGCTGCCACTAACATGGACATTGACAAGGCACTAGGAGACGAGGAGGCCACCTCACGAGTTGGTAAGTCCGTTTGACCAGGCTTCATTAAGTTGAGTGGATCGCCAATCGACAGAGTTTTTGATATTTCTTTCTTTCTGTAGTTCTGCAAGAGGTCGTCGTGCTCCCTGATGACGAAGAAGAAGTGCCTCTACAGGAGAGGAGGAAGAGGGGTGGGGGCTCAGGTAGGAGGAGGCTTGAAGTTCAAGTCCCTCAGTCGACGCCGGTGCTTGAGGCGGTGGTCGAACGTTCCGGAGAGCCGGTTCGGACGAACGTCACATTCGCCAGCCTGCTGACGACTGATCGTCCGTCGGGCCCGACTACACAGACTCCTGTCGCTCTAGTGCAACTCCACACATCTGACCCCGCAACTGCTTCGACTGCCCTGCAGCCATCACTCTTTGCTGCGTATCAGACCCCGGACGACTCACCGAGTGCCGCTAGGGAAGCTCTTCGCCAGGTGAACCTTGTCATGGAGCAGGTGAAGGTGATGCACGAGGCTAGCCAGGTGGCTTACAATGCCAGTACTGCCCTTCAGACCAATGTTCAGGTCAGCAAAACCCCGACTGAACTTTCGAATGTTGTTTTATATCCGATCACCCACTGGGGTGTTTCTTTGTTTAGAGTTTAGGAAATCTTCCACTCCACTCAACTCGAGTTGAGTCTTAGTAAGCTTTCTAGATCAGTAGGGGCACGCCGAGTGCACCCAGTGGGTGTAGTCCTCGAGACCACGGTCGACTGCTGGCAGTCGACTGAGGTCTTAGAATGCACCTCTTTTTTTTTGAACTCACGCTGGGCAGACCCTGCTGAGTATTGATCTGAACCAGTGGGGGCACGCTAAGTGCACCCACTGGGTGTAGACCTGAGACTACTGTTGAATATTTGATTCGTCAGTAGTCTTAGAGTAACTTTTCACTGTCACTGTCTCTTATTCCTGTCGACTGACATATCACTCTTGCTGACTGAAGAGGTCTTGTGATCTTGGAGCTCGACTTTCCGAGTTAAAGAAAAAGCATATCAGTGTTGAACTTGACCTTGAACTCGCAAAGAAGAATCTCAAGACTGCTCAACAGGAGACGGCCATCATGGGAGGTAACCATTCGACTGTCTTGTCTGCTTAGTAGTTCGCACTTTCCACTGCTTTTCTTTCAGTCTCTTTGAACCGAGTGACTTCACACAAGCAGATGTGCATAGTGAAAACCGCCAACTTCAGGCTCGTTTGAAGAGTGTTCTTTCTTTAGAGATAATGAAGGAGGCTTTGGAGAAGAAGGACCTGGACCTTGCTGCTGCTCAGAAGGAAGCACGCGAGAAGATGACGCTTGCAGACCAGAAGCTGGCTTCAGTCGGCAAATTGGAGGAGGAGAACGCGAAGTTGAAGACCGCCATCTTGGACGCTAATTGAGAAGTCGAGCAATTGAGGAAGGACAAGGAGAACCTGACCACTGAAGTCGGCGGCCTCAGAGCCAAGACGGGCAAGCTAGAGTCCTACGTGGAACAACTTGCCGCGAAGCTTGTCCTGAAGCTTGAAGGTATGGTCATTCGATTGGTTGATTGTCGTCGATTGAGTTTGTTATAATATTGTCGACCCATTGTTTTTTGCGATGGAACAGAACTTTGTCAGGACTTTGAAGCTGAAACTGGGTGGGTTGAGACAGGTCTCGACCCCATCAATTGTCCCGTGAAAGATGATGTTGCGATGGACTTGCTGCAGTTGGAATCACGCTTGGATGGTGCGGTTGCTTATCTGGCTCGACTGAAGGCGGAGATGACCCGAGTGGACGCCGAACTCTGGCCTCAGGTGGAACTTTCTCAAGACCTCGAGTCGCTGATGGCTCGACTCAATCAGATCCCTGGCCGAGTGCAAGAGTGGAAGAAGTCCGCTGCTCGCTGTGGTGCCGACGTCGCCTTGTCATTGGTTCGAGTGCACTGCAAGGAGGCTAAAGAAGGAAAGATGGTGACCCTCAAAGTAGCGAATACTAAGAAGCACTCCTTCCAGTCCTTCATGGACACCTTCCTCAAGTCAGCCACTCGCATTGCCGACAACATCGATCTTGACAGCTTCTGCGATCCAGCCAGTCCTTCCCGCCGAGTGATTGAAAAATATTATGCCCCACCTTTATTTGCCTCGGAATGCCGAGTGATTTTGTAATCATTAAAACTCCTTCGGGCTTGACGCCAGAGTACTTTTAATCTGCGGTTAGGAACCTTTGGATTTATCTTTGAATATGTTGCGCTTATCTTCGAGTGAAACTCGTTCTTCTCTCGGATCAGTTTCTGTTCGATCGATGCAGCTTCTGAAGAAGAGTCGGCAGTCGACCAGTTGGACGAACCTTGAGCAGCATTGATCAGCTCACCAGCAAGGCACTCAGCAATAGTCTTGACGTTCCCGTCATCAGCAAGGCACCAGCCATTGGATGGGCCTTTGATAGTGCGCACAATCTCGTCCTTCTTCTTGACGGTGCAGCCCCCAGGGGGGGGGGGGTCGTGATCGACCCGCACCATTCGGCGGGACCGGCAGCCCATCAACGGGGCATTCAACAATGGTCTTGATGTTCTTGAAAATGGCTCGACTTGGCGACACGCTCAATCTCGTCCTTCTTCTTGATGGTGCAATTCTGGAGTGGGGGTCGTGGCCGACCTGCACTTTGCTAAGTCCTCAAGTGAGAAGATCAGTTTTCACTCGGGAGGGATTTCAAAACTTAGGCGAGTACTGGACTATAGCTAAGCCCCCGAGTGGGAGGATCGCTCACCCCTCGGTAGGATTTCTCAAACTTAGGCGAGTATTGGACTGCAGCTAAGCCCCCGAGTGGGAGGATTGCTCACCACTCGGTAGGATTTTTCAAACTTAGGCAAGTACTGGACTGCAGCTAAGCCTCCGAGTGGGAGGATTGCTCACCACTCAGTAGGATTTTTCAAACTTAGGTGAGTAATGGACCACAGCTAAGCCCTCGAGTGGGAGGATTGCTCACCACTTGGTAGGACTTTTCAAACTTAGGCAAGTACTGGACTGCAGCTAAGCTCTCAAGCGGGAAGATTGTTCCCACAATCTCATCCTTCTTCTTGACGGTGCAGCCCCAGGGGGGGGGGGGGTCATGGCTGACCCGTACCATTTGGTAGGACCTTTTTTTTTAAACTTAGGCGAGTACTGGACTGCAGTTAAGCCCCCGAGTGAGAGGCAGACTCACCACTCGGTAGGATTTTTTATTACTTAGGCGAGTACTAGACTACAGCTAAGCCTCCGAGTGAGAGGCAGACTCACCACTTGGTAGGATTTTTTATCACTTAGGCGAGTACTGGACTGGAGCTAAGCCCCCGAGTGAGATGCAGGCTCACCACTCGGTAGGATTTTTTATCACTTAGGCGAGTACTGGACTGCAGCTAAGCCTCTGAGTGAGAGGCAGACTCACCACTCGGTAGGATTTTTAATCACTTAGCCGAGTACTGGACTGCAGCTAAGCCCCCGAGTGAGAGGCATACTCACCACTCGGTAGGAATTTTTTTATCGCTTAGTCGAGTACTGGACTGCAGCTAAGCCCCCGATTGAGAGGCAGACTCACCACTCGGTAGGATTGTTTCTTCAACTTAGGTGAAACAGATTCACAGCTAAGGTAACATGTAAAAAATAAACAACAATCATTCGGAAGACTGTAAAATCATGTCTTTGATAATCAAACTAAAAGGTATTTCTTATTATATTTCAACAGTCTGAATGTTTTAAGAGTAAAAGGGGCGGAGCAGATCCATGTTCCAGGCGCGTGGCTCATCTTTATTGTGCTTGACGTTGAAGAGATGATATGCTTCGTCATGGAGCACTTTGGTGATGACGAAGGGGCCTCCCAAGCGGGAGCGAGCTTATGGGGTCTCTGCTAGTCCACTCGAAGAACTAAGTCTCCTTCTTGAAAGGCTCGACCTCTTATGTTTCTGGCATGGAATCGACGCAGGTCTTGTTGGTAAATGGTCGAACAGATCAGGGCCATCTCCCTTTCTTCTTCCAGGAGGTCGACTGCATCTTGCCGAGCCTATTCTTCTTCTGCTTCCGAAAAGAGCTCGACTCGTGGCGCATTGTGGAACAGATCACTCGGGAGGACAGCTTCGGCTCCATAGACTAAGAAGAATGGGGTTCTTCCAGTCGACCGATTGGGAGTTGTTCTTAATCCCCAAAGTACTGATGGAAGTTTGTTGACCCAAGCACCTGCTGCATGCTTGAGGTCACGCATCAATCGGGGTTTCAATCCTTTGAGAATCAACCCATTTTCTCTTTCAGCTAGTCCATTCGACCGAGGATGGGCGAGTGAAGCGTAATCGACCCTCGTGCCTTGGGAAGCACAAAAAGCCCTAAACTCATCAGAATCGAAGTTCGACCCATTATCCATGATGATGCTGTGCGGAACATCGTATCTGAATATCAATTCCCTGATGAAACTCACAGCTATACTTGCTTCAAGGTTTTTGATGGGCTTGGCTTCGATCCATTTGGTAAATTTGTCGACTACTACTAGCACATGAGTAAACCCGCTCCTGCCGGTCCTCAGAGGTCCAACCATGTCCAATCCCCAGACAGCGAAAGGTCAGACGAGTGGAATAGTCTTCAGGGCTGATGCAGGCTTGTGGGACATGTTGGAGTAAAATTCACAACCTTCACATTTGTCCACTATCTCTTTCGCCATCTTGTTGGCGCGAGGCCAGTAAAATCCGGCTCGGTATGCTTTGGCCACGATGGTCCGAGAGGATGCATGGTTACCACAGGTCCCCAAGTAGATATCATTGAGGATCATTCGACCTTCTTCTGGTGTGATGCACTTCTGGCAGACCCCAGTTACACTTTCTCTGAACAACTGACCTCTTATCACGGTAAAGGCTTTAGACCGTCGGACGATCTGTCGAGCCTCTTCTTCATCCTCTGGAAGTTCTTTCCTAAGAATGTATGCAATGTACGGTACTGTCCAGTCGGGGGTGATGACCAAAACCTCCATGACCAAGTCTACCACGGCTGGGACTTCGACTTCAGTCGGATCTGTGGAGCTTTTGGGCTGTGGTGACTCTTCAGCGAAAGGATCATCTTGAACTGAAGGTGAATGAATATGTTCCAAAAACACATTGCGGGGAACGGCCTCTCTCTTTGAACCTATCTTTGCCAGCTCATCTGCAGCTTGATTTTTTCAGTCGGGGTATATGGTGAAGCTCCAATCCTTCAAACTTCTTTTCCAGCTTTCTTACTGCATTGCAATAACCAGTCATGGCCGGGCTCCTGACATCCCATTCCTTCATCACTTGATTAACCACCAAATCTGAGTCACCGTAAACCATAAGGCGATGGACGCTGATTGAAATGGCCATACGGAACCCATATAAAAGTGCTTCATATTCAGCTTCATTATTGGAGGAATCAAAATGGATCTGGAGAACATAGCTAAGCCTATCTCCACAGGAGGATACCAATACTACTCCAGCACCTGAACCATTCAGCATCTTGGAGCCATCAAAGAACATAGTCCAATGCTCCGAGTGAACTTGAGTCGGCAATTGCTGTTCAATCCACTTGGCGAGGAAATCTGCGATTGCTTAGGACTTGATAGCTCTCTTTGCCTCAAACTTGATATCCAATGGAAGGAGTTCAATCGCCCATTTTGCCACTCGACCAGTTGCATCTCTGTTATTCAGAATTTCAAATAGTGGTGTGTCGCTGACGACTGTAATGGAGTGATCAGAGAAATAATGTGCAACCTTCTTCATGGTCATGTATATTCCATAGACAAGCTTTTGATAATGTGGATATCGTTGCTTGGATGGAGTCAAAACTTCAGAGAGATAATAAACTGGGCGTTGAACCTTGTAAGCTTTTCCTTCGTCTACTCGCTCGACTGTGAGTACTATACTGACAACTTGTCCAGTGGCTGCAATATAAATCAGTAAAGGCTCTTTGCTGATTGGTGCAGTGAGCACCGGCTGGGTGGACAGCAGGGTTTTGAGTTCTGCAAACGCTGCATCAACTTCCTTAGTCCACTCGAACTTATCAGATTTCTTCATCAGTCGATAAAGAGGCAAGGCCTTTTCACCGAGACGAGAAATGAATTGACTCAAGGCGGCCAAACAAACAGTCAGCTTCTGAACGTCATGCACTCGCACAGGGCGTTTCATTCGGAGGATGGTATCAACTTTTTCTGGATTGGCGTCGATCCCTCGTTCGGAAACGAGAAAACCGAGTAACTTTCCTCCTGGAACTCCGAATGTGCAATTTGACGGATTAAGCTTGATGTCGGACCTTCTTAGGTTGGCAAAGGTTTATGCGAGGTCAGTCAATAGGTCGGAACCTTTGCGAGACTTGACCACAATGTCATCCATGTATGCTTCCACATTCCGACTGATTTGAGTGAGCATGCACTTCAGAATCATTCTCATGAATGTGGCTCTGGCATTTTTAAGACCAAATGGCATGGTGACATAGCAAAAGCACCCAAATGGGGTGATGAAAGCTGTTTTTATTTCATCGGGACCATACAGTTGAATCTGATGATACCCGGAATATGCATCTAAAAAAGACAAACGCTCACACCCCGCAGTCGAGTCAACAATCTGATCGATGCGAGGGAGAGGGAAGTGATCTTTCAGGCAGGCCCGATTGATATGCTTGAAATCAATGCATATACAAAGTGAATCGTCCTTCTTAGGGACCATGACTACATTGGCAAGCCACTCGGAGTGGTAGATCTCATGGATGAACTCTGCTGCTAGCAGTCGAGCCACTTCCTCGCCAATCGCTTTCCTCTTCTACACGGCGGACTGCCGAAGATGCTCTTTGATGGGTTTTACCTTGGGCTTGACACGCAAACGGTGCTCAGCCAGTCCCCTGGGTACACCTGGCATGTCAAAGGGTTTCCATGCAAAGATGTCCCAGTTCTCACGGAGGAACTAGATGATCGCTTCTTCCTATTTGCTGTCGAGTGTTGTTGATATATGAGTTGGTGCGGCATTGGGATTGGTCGGGTGAATATGAAACGACTTCGTTTCACCAGTCGACTGAAATGCAGAATCCGTAGCAGGCTTCTTGGCTCGGAGCAAATCACTCGGATATGCATTCTTATGATACTCTTGGAATTCAACTGCTGTCATCTGCGCATCGGCAATTTTGGAACCTTTCTGGAAGCATTCCTCTGCTTTTTGCCGATTGCCAGTAATTGTGATCACACCTTTGGGGCCAGGCATCTTCAACTTGAGATACATGTAACATGGTCGAGCCATAAAACATGTGTAGGCGGGCCTACCCTGAATGACATGATAAGCACTCTAGAAATCCACGACTTCAAACGTCAACTTTTCCTTACGGTAATGCTTGGAATCACCGAAAACCACGTCGAGAGCGATCTGGCCGAGTGATTCTGCTTTCTTTCCAGGGATAACACCATGGAAACTCATATTGCTCTCGCTAAGTTTGGACATCGGAATGCCCATCCCCTTCAAGGTTTCAGCATAAAGGATGTTTAGACCGCTGCCACCGTCCATCAACACTTTAGTCAGTCTAGTGCCTCCAACCACGGGGTCGACCACCAATGCTTGCCTCCCGGGGGTGGCTACACGAGCGGGATGGTCCGACTGGTCGAATGTGATGGCTGTCTGAGATCATTTCAGGTATGTGGTCGTCGTCGCCGGAGCGACCATATTCACTTCTCTATTGATAACTTTCAACCGACTCTTGCTCTCAACATCAGCAAAAATCATGAGGGTGGAATTGACTTTGGGATAACCGTCGTCTTCCTCTTCCTCCTCATCTTTGTCCGACTCTTTTTCCTTCTCATTGGGCCGTTTTTCTCGGAACTGCTGGATCAGGAGTCGACATTGTCGAGTGGTATGCTTAGGGTAGATCAGATTACCCTCTTCATCCTTCTTCGTGTGGATGTGACATGGCAAATCCAACACATCATTGCCTGCTTGGTCCTTTACTTTCTTAGGGGCCAGGGCCCTTTAGGTATTCCCTTACACTTTCCTTGAGCCACTACAGCAATCTCGCCGAGCGCCACAGGCTCGGCCTTACACTTCTGTTTCATATTGGAATTACCTCCACCGGTCTCTTGGCCGACTGGCTTACTCTTTCCGCTATGGAGTCGATCCTCTTCTTCCTTGTTAGCGTACCGGGTGGCTATTTCCATCATCCGAGTCAGAGTCATATCACCAGTCCGACCGAAATTTAGGACCAACTCTCGGTATTTGACGCCTTCCTTGAAGGCGCACACTGCTTGATGCTCTGATACATTTTCAACGGTGTGATGCAAAGTGGTCCACCCTTGAATGAAATCTCTCAAAGTCTCACTCGGCTTCCACACACAATGCTGCAACTCGGTCAATTCCGCTGGTCATTGGCAAGTACCTTCGAAAGTTCTGATGAACACTCGAGCCAGCTCTTCCCAACTGTATATACTGCCTAGAGCTAACTGAGTCAACCATGCTCGGGCCGACCCTTCCAACATCAGCGGCAGATGTTTCATTGCTACTTCATCGTTCCACCGCCAATCTGCACAGCCACTCGGTAATCCTCAAGCCAAATTTCAGGCTTGGAGTCTAGTGAACTTACTAACTCCGGTCGCCAACCTGAAGTTGGGAGGAATCACTGCCGCCCTGATGGCTCTGCTGAAACACTTTGGACCTAAAACATGCACTCTGCCGCCACTTGGACGCTCTCTGCCAGGGTCTTCTCTATGCACTCTGTTCTGGTCGACCATGCCTTGAATGAGGATGGATCTCGCGTCGAAGCCTGGCTCTCTTGGGTCGACTGAGGCTCTACGCTCGCCACTGTGACGACGTCTGTCACCATTCCGCCGAGGCACATATGATGCACTCCTCGGAGGAGGTGTGGGTCCTCGAAGATGATTGTCGTGGTCGAGTGGATGATCATACTGTCCACGACCCTCACGCCGCAGGGACGACCTTGGGCTGTGGGCTGACTAAACTGTATCCGCTACTACGGATCTGCTGTGAACCCTGTTCCGCAACTGAGACACTGCTGTGTTCTGCTCTCCTGCTGCCCGGAGCAAAGCCCGGATCTGCATCAGCCCTCTGCCAGCTTCCGACTGGGAAGGCTGGATCGACTCTGCTATTCGGGCTGCATCTATGAGGTTCTGAATCGGAGTACGATATACCTTAGGTGGAGGCGGGAAAAGCTGTCGTCGACTGGACTCAGGGACCCGCTCCCGAGCACGCTCGTCGAGAGCACGCTGAAGGTTATCCAGTCGAGTGAGCTCCGCCAAATTATCTAGGCGCACCTCTTCCAAGGCTCGAGCCTCGGGGTTTCTCCAACGATGGGCGTGTGGAGTGCATCCATGTTGCGGCGATGACGTTCTTCCCTCTGCTGTGAAGAGAGTGGTTCGGGTCGGTACTCCTTGTGGACGCGCGACAGATCGCCTCCCCCCTCTCCGCCGTCCTCATGGCGGAAACCAGGTGGACTGTGAGGCCCGTCGACTATCAAGACTTCAGCCGCAGGGTCGCTGCTATCGTATTCGGATGCGGTCTCCACGGAGCCAATCGACAGATCGAACAGGCCGTGGAGAGTTTCGTCGGGCTCGATTGCCGCGACTTGATGGGTGGCCAAATGTCGAGCCACCACGTGCTTCACCCACCGCTGAAGCCGCGATCGACCGGATCGCTTGCGGCGGCAAACAGCAGGGAGGGAAAACACCATCGGAGCCGACTGATACCGAGTCGATGGTTGCCGGAGAAGGACACCGCGAACGCACGCGGAAGTGCGTCGCCCCTTGGACGGGGAGCACCCCAAGGTCCAGGGGATCTTCTTGAAGCCACGCGGAGTCGTCGGCGACAAAAACGAGCGCGCCGAGACGGATCTCGCGGCCCTCAGCCAATCCGCCGCCGGAAACTATGATGATGATCGGTAAAACTTGCAACTTCACCAACAAGTCGCTTAAGACACCTGCCCCACGGTGGGCGCCAACTGTCATGGTCCAAAGACTGACAGTAGAAAGGGGGGTAGGTATGGAGAGGCAAGATCTCAGCTAGGGTGAAGGTGTACACACAAGGTTTACGAGTTTAGGCCCTTCTCAGTGGAAGTAACAGCCCTGCGTCTCAGTGCCCGGAGGCGGTCGGTTGGATTATGTGTGTTGTATTACAGGGGCTGCGAACCCTTGTGCCAGAGGAGGGGTGTCGGTGTCAAAACCGACGGATCTCGGGTAGGGGGTCCCGAACTGTGCATCTAGGCGGATGGTAACAGGAGGCAGGGGACACAATGTTTTACCCAGGTTCGGGCCCTCTTGATGGAGGTAAAACCCTAAGTCCTGCTTGATTGATATTGATATTGTGGATGTTTACAAGAGTGGATCTACCACGAGATCAAGGAGGCTAAACCCTAGAAGCTAGCCTATGGTATGATTGTAATGGTTGTTGTTGTTGTTGTGTCCTACGGACTAGAGCCATCCGGTTTATATAGACACCGGAGAGGGCTAGGGTTACATAGAGTTGGTTACAATGGTAGGAGATCTACATATCCGTATCGCCAAGCTTGCCTTCCACGCCAAGGAAAGTCCCATCCGGACACGGGGCGAAGTCTTCAATCTTGTATCTTCATAGTCTTGGAGTCCGGTCGATGATGATAGTCCGGCCGATGATAGTTCGGCTGATGATGGTAGTCCGGCTATCCGGACACCCCCTAATCCAGGACTCCCTCAGTAGCCCCTGAACCAGGCTTCAATGACGATAAGTCCGGCGCGTATATTGCTTGGCATTGCAAGGCGGGTTCCTCCTCCGAATGATAGAAGATTGTGAACACCAGGATAGTGTCCGGCTCTGCAAAATAAATTCCACATTCCACCGTAGAGAGAATAATATATACACAAGTTCAATCTGCTGACGTTTTTTGCGGCATGACGTCACGCCACTACCAAGCCATTACTTGAATCGTTTTTTACTCTACCACCTCAGCGCATTTAGCGAAGCGGTTTCCTTGGCACGTCTTGTCGAAGCAGAGATCGTGTTCCCCCTTAATCCGGGATTCTCATCAATACGGACGTGGGTAACCCAACCGCGCCATTGATGGTGACGCTTGGGGGATAAGCGAGTTTTACCAGGCCGGTGGGGGACGCGTAGACTTCGCCCGCCCATATAAGGGATAAGGATTCACCTTTTCACCTACGCCTTCTTCCTCCTTTGCTTATCCATCTCCGCGCACTCGAGCTCCAGCGCCCAAGCCCGCACATCTCGTCTCAACCTTCCCCAGTCATGTCTGGAGCGGGAGGCAAGTGGATGACCTCCTCCGTTACGGAGGAGCACATCGAAAGACTGCGCAGCGCCGGCTACCTGTCCGGCGACATCGCGCACCGGCTGCCCGACGAGGGGCAGCTCATCCCCACCCCCAGGCCCCATGAGAGGGTCGTTTTTCTTCCCCACTTCCTCCGCGGACTGGGTTTTCCACTTCACCCCTTTGTCCGGGGGCTCATGTTCTACTACGGCCTGGATTTCCATGATCTGGCGCCGAACTTCATCCTCAACATCTCGGCGTTTATCGTCGTGTGCGAGGCCTTCCTCTGCATCCAGCCCCACTTCGGCTTGTGGCTCAAGACCTTCAATGTCAAGCCGAAGGTAGTGAAGGGCACTCAAGCGGAGTGCGGAGGCGCCATGTTGGGCAAGATGCCCAATGTCCTTTGGTTCGAAGGGGCCTTCGTGGAATCCGTCAAGGGGTGGCAATCGGGGTGGTTCTATATCACCGAGCCGCGCGACCCTAAGTGGGCGGCGGCCCCCGAGTTCAGATCTGGTATCCCCACGCAGCTCACCTCCTGGAAAGAGAAGGGCTTGCTGTGGGGTAGTTCGGAGGAGCTGACGGGACTCCAAGCCTGTATCCAGAAGCTGGTGAAGAAGCTCAGGCTGGTTAACGTGGTCCAAGTCATGCTCGTCCGCCGGATTCTCCCATGCCAAGAGCGGGCATTCAATCTGTGGGAGTTCAATCCGGAACAGCACCAGGCGCTGAGCGGGCTCTTCGACACGACGTACGAAGGCGCCTGGAGGGTGCTGTTTAAGGGCGCCGAAGCCCCCGCATCCGCGACTGAAGATCGCGGATTTCGCTCGCAGCGCCAAGCCGACGAGGTAAGTGATTCTACCCCTTTACGGGACACTTGCTTTTCATAGTTTGACTCTATGCGGGTTTTAATTTCCCCTTTTCCTTTGACAGGACTGGATGAGGAAGGCGGAGCAGATTATCTGCCCGGCTCCTATGCCAGAAAACCCAGTAGACGCCCGTCTAGCGAGGCTGCTGGTTCCGGCACCGCACGTGGTGCCGGAGAAGAAGGCCAAGAAGGAGGCCACGGGTGCTCGAAAGAGTTCCCGTTTTCAGGTGTCCGACGACTCCGGGGCGGACTCCTCCCCCGAAAACGAGGAGGAGAAAGAGGACTCTCTCCCAGAGGAGGGAGAGAGGAAGAGGAAGGCTTCCCCAACAGGGGAGGCCGAAGGGTCCAAGAGGGGAAGGACTATTCCCCCGGACAGCTCCGCCAACATCAACGTTGGCGAGGAAGAATGGCCTTCAAGGGCCAGGCCTCCAGCGAGATCGTAAGTATCCGGATTCCTGAGTGATTTATAATTTCTTTTTCTGTGTCACATAGTGTCATTCTGATGCCGCATGCTGCCTGTAGTCCGGCCAATGATGATCTCCCCGCTTCATCGAGCGGGTCGTTGGCTCCGTCGGATGTAGACTCCATCCCGACCGCCTCCACCCCTCGCGACACCGAGGACGCCGAGGTGGGATCCCAAGAAGGGACCCATCAGGGGGAGGCTCCGGAGGCGCCACAAGGCGTCCTCCCGGACTTTGCGCCGGACTCCATATCAGAACCCGCAGTGGTTCCGGAGTCCGGCCGGCGGCCCCTTCGCACGAAGGGCAAGACCGTGACGCCGGCGGCTTCCGTCCAACCGGAGGCGCCGGACAATTTGTTGGAGGCGCTGCAGAGCGCTTCCATCGAGGAAGAACACCGCACTATTATGAGTGCGGTGATTCAGAAGGTACAGCTCGCCAAGAGCGGGCTGACCGAAGCCTGCAGTAGCCTTCTATCAGGCTTTGAGGTAAGAAGTTAAAAATATGCAATGTAATACCGCATAGACAGTAGCCCCTGATGCTCGGTTCGGTGTTCGGAAAGAAAAGCCGGACTGAGGATCTGAAAAAAAAAGATATACGCAGGGTTGCTAAAAAATTATGTCAATATGGGTTGCAGGCTGCGCTGCTGACCTCTGCCGCACTGACTGCGGAGGTCGGTGCTTTGAAGCAGGAGCTCGAGCGGTCCGAGCAAGAGCTCGGCCGCGCCAAGAAGCAGCTCCAGGACAAAGAAGGTGAGTAACACCACTTTGAACTTGTACCTTACAGAAAAGGATTTAGGTTGCAACAAAAAATAACAAGGATAACATGGGTACTGCAGGGGCCACGAACGAGGTGGCGACCCTGAAGGAGGCCGTGTCTGCGGCCGAACGCAATGCGGCCGCGGAACGGGCAGAGCGAGAAAAGCAGGAGGCGCGGGTGGCGGTGGTTCAGCAAGAGCTCCAGGCTCTCATGGAAAAGCATGAGAGTTTGGAGCGTGACTCAAAGACTCGAGAGTCCGAGCTTGCCTCGGCTCTCGAAAGTGCCAAGACTGCCAAGGCCGATGCCCATAAGTCCCTTCAGGAGATTGAGTTGGTGAGGAAGATAGCGGCGGGTAAGGCATTTTTCATGCAAAGCAAGCATGTGAATGTAAATTACGTGTTACTTACCCGAATTCGGAGCTCTCCAGGGGCGTTTGCAGATCTGCCTCGCAGCGTGTCTGATGCCGCCGCATTCTACCGAGCCGAGGAGGGGAGCTCAACGGAGAAGGTCTTCTGGTCTCAGTATGCTGAGGCCGGCCATCCGGTGCCCCCTAGCGACCAGCTGAAGCAGCTGGTCGAGCTCCACAAGGTGGCCGAGCAGGCCATGAAGGGCCTCATAGTCCGGCTGTGGCCTGGAGAGGCCATGCCTGGGAGCTACTTCGGTCTCGTGCGACGGTTGGTGGATGCGTGCCCCTGGGTGGAGGTTATCAAGCGCTCCGCCTGTATTGAAGGTGCTCGTCGGGCCCTTGCCCGCGCAAAGGTGCATTGGGGCAAGCTGGATGCGGAGAAGCTAATCACTGACGCGCCACCAGCGGGCAAGGAATATCGTACGCCCGAGATGTACTATAAGACTGTCCTGAAGGGTGCCCGCAAGATTGCGGATGAGTGCCCCAGGGATGTAATTATTGAGTAAATTCGCAATGTGTTATCCTGTGCGCTGAAAACTTTGTTCATATGCGCTAAGCAACGCTTGTTAATTTAAAATATTACCTTCTGTGCGGCCGTTTATTAAATCTGAGAGATGGCAAGTCGTCGGCTTCAGCCCCCATGCCACGAGTGCTGGGGTGTTCGGGATAAACTTGAGCACTCTTGTTCCCATTTTTGGGTCCATCTAGGGAGGCGCTCAACACAACGAACAAGGCAACCGGACTTATAGTGCTTGAACACTCTCACTTAGCCATAGAATTCTATAATTTTAAATTTCGGCGAAGCCCCTAGTATTCGGAAGACCGAATTAGGGGCGCTATCCACGCCTTCGTCGGACATTATCCGGAACTTCGCTCGAAGCGGCGTAGGTCTTTAAGGACCCGAAAGGACCTCTCGAACAGCGACCAGTCTCTCGCCTTATCATGACAGTCAGTTTTAGCTTTCTCCACTGAGGCGTTAACCCGGCTCAACCGGGGCGCAATCGCAGTGGTTCTCCCAGTGCTACCTTAGCCGATAGAACGGAACGTAAGGTGCCAAACATGGGAGCCGGGCAAACCCAACTATTGACCCAAGACATGATTCGGAGCCGATTCATATAATGCTATAAGTTCGGGGTGCCGCACTTGTGAAAGTGTTCGGACTTTATCACACCATAATGCGGGGAACATAAGCCCCTGGTGTATTTGGCCGTACCAAAATGTACGGATGCAACATGTCGTAAATGAACATATATATATATATATAAGGTAATGCAATTATGGGCAAAAAGTGCTGCATTTTATTCGAGAAGATCTGCTATGAGTGCGGAATGATACAAATAGTGCGGAAAGCAAGGGATTGGACGAATTAAAGGCGTCTCCCTCCAGGGGTAGGCCGCGGAATGGTGTATTTAACAAATTTAATGCTCGTAATGGAGACCACCTGAGTGTTCGTCGCGGCCTTTGTCCCTCCCTGGCTGTTGCATCATGAGTTCGGCAGGTTCGCCGCCGGACAGAGTTCTGTATAAAAAAGAGAGAAATAAAAGATAAAAAGAGCGACACACTTGGGAGCCCCTGGTGTGGTCGAACCGCACTCTGGGTCTGTTGTGGTTGTGCCTCTCCCCCTATGCCCATGGTATCTCCAGGGCGTAATTATGTACGCGGAGAGTTTGTCTTACAATTGTGCGAGGGCTGGGGTTGAGGCCGCATTGCTACGCGTGCTCGGAACGTGCCAGGTGGTCTTGGTTGATGTTGCTCCGGGCGCGTTTGGCCGTGTCCGGTCGTTTAACGGCCGGACTCTGAAATTTCCTTAAAAGGCTGCTCTGTACTTCTGCCGCGAGAGCCGCTGTATGTTCCTCCGTTCGGAGGGAGCGTTCCGTGTTTCCATTGACCGTGATGACTCCACGAGGGCCTGGCATCTTGAGCTTAAGGTATGCATAATGCGGCACCGCGTTGAATTTTGCGAACGCGGTTCGTCCGAGCAGAGCGTGATAGCCACTGCAGAACGGGACTATGTCGAAGATTAACTCCTCGCTTCGAAAATTATCCGGGGATCCGAAGACCACTTCTAGTGTGACTGAGCCTGTACAACTGGCCTCGACACCTGGTATGACGCCTTTGAAGGTTGTCTTTGTAGGTTTAATCCTTGAAGGGTCTATGCCCATCTTGCGCACTGTATCCTGATAAAGCAGGTTCAGGCTACTGCCGCCGTCCATTAGGACTCTCGTGAGGTGAAATCCATCGACGATTGGGTCTAAAACCAATGCGGCGAATCCGCCATGGCGGATACTGGTCGGATGGTCTCTTCGATCGAAAGTGATCGGGCAAGAGGACCATGGGTTGAATTTTGGGGCGACTGGCTCCATCGCGTATACGTCCCTTAGTGCACGCTTCCGCTCCCTCTTGGGTATATGCGTTGCGTATATCATGTTTACCGTCCGAACTTGAGGGGGGAATCCCTTTTGTCCTCTGTTGTTCGGCGGCCGGGTCTCTTCCTCGTCATCGCTGTGTAGCCCCTTGTCATTGTTTTCGGCGATTAATTTGCCTGCCTGCTTGAATACCCAACAATCTCTGTTGGTGTGGTTAGCTGGCTTTTCGGGGGTTCCATGTATTTGACAGGAGCGGTCGAGTATTCGGTCCAAATTGGACGGGCCCGGAGTGGTTCTTTTGAATGGCTTCTTCCGTTGACCGGGCTTGGAGCCTCGGAATCCGGCGTTGACTGCCGTATCCTCATTGCTGTCGCCGTTAATGCGGCGTTTGTTTTTGTTTCGACGCAACCTGCCATTGCGGTCCTTGGTATCCGGACTGCCAGCGTTTTTGCTGAGGTTGTTGCTGCGAGCTAGCCAGCTATCCTCTCCCGCACAGAAGCGGGTCATGAGTGATGTGAGGGCTGCCATGGATTTCGGCTTTTCCTGTCCTAGGTGCCGGGCCAGCCACTCATCGCGGATGTTATGTTTGAAGGCAGCGAGGGCCTCTGCATCCGGACAGTCGACGATTTGATTTTTCTTTGTTAAGAACCGTGTCCAGAATTGCCTGGCCGATTCGTCTGGCTGCTGGATTATGTGGCTTAGGTCATCTGCGTCCGGTGGTCGCACATACGTGCCCTGGAAGTTGTCGAGGAATGCGGCTTCCAGGTCTTCCCAGCATCCAATTGACTCTGCGGGCAGGCTGTTAAGCCAATGCCGAGCTGGTCCTTTAAGCTTGAGCGGGAGATATTTGATGGCGTGAAGATCGTCGCCGCGGGCCATATGTATATGGAGGAGATAATCCTCAATCCAAACCGCGGGGTCTGTTGTGCCATCGTAGGATTCGATATTAACGGGTTTAAACCCTTCAGGGATTTGATGATCCATTACTTCGTCAGTGAAGCATAGTGGGTGTGCGGCGCCTCTGTATTGAGCAATATCGCGACGTAGCTCGAGAGAGCGTTGTCTGCTGTGTTCGGCCCGGCCGGAGTAGTTGTATCCGGCGCGACGGTATTCGTCGTGGGTCTTGGGGCGCCCATGTGATCCATAGATAGATCTGGATTGTCTTGCCTTGTCCTCCAATATATCCCGCAAGTCCGGCGCGTTCCCCCGTGGCTTCATGCTTTTTGAGCGATGCCGGGGTACGGTTTTGGTGGAGGGCTTGCATGCCTCTCTGTCCCGGCCACGAGGTGGTCGGTCTGCCGTATTGTGCGCTGGTGATGCAGGTTTGTATGCTTCCTCCTCTAGTCGGGGGAGCAACTTGCGTTTTGGGTAACTTTTGGAGGGGCGTTCGAGTTCGTACTCTTCGGCCGCGAGGACCTCGGTCCATCTGTCGGCCAGTAGGTCTTGATCAGCTTGAAGCTGTTGCTGCTTTTTCTTTAGGCTGTTTGCCGTGGCCATTAGCATGCGTCTGAAACACTCTTGTTCGACGGGATCCTCAGGCACAACGAATTCGTCGTCGTCGAGGCTTGCCTCGTCTCCGGAGGGAGGTAAGTAATTATCATCCTCGACCTCTTCGTCTGCCGCCCTCTCGTGAGGGCTTGCTTCTGCCTCCTCCTGCGCTGGATCGTGCTGGAGGGGGTTGTCTTCGGCACTTTCTGGGGTGTTATTATCTCCTGTGCCAGAATCTCCATTCTTGCTGTGGCGGGATTTAGAGCGGCGCCGCTGATGTCGGCGCTTGGGCCGTTTCTTTAAGGAATCGGCCTCCGTTGCTTCTTCGCCGTCCCCATCTTTTGGGGTGTCCACCATATATATGTCGTATGACGAGGTGGTCTTCCAGTGTCCGGTAGGCACTGGTTCTTGATAGTTTCCGGCATCGTCGTCCATATCGTCGATGTCTTCGGAGTCGTAGTCGAGTACGTCGGTTAGATCGTCGATGGTGGCTACAAAGTGGGTGGTGGGTGGGCCTTGAATTTCTTCGTCGTCCGCATCCCAACCATCCTGGCCGTAGTTCGGCCAGGGCTCTCCGGATAGCGAGAGATGCTTCAGCGAATTTAAGATATCACCGAAGGGTGAGTGCTGAAAGATGTCCGCAGCGGTGAATTCCATGATCGGCGCCCAATCGGATTCGACTGGCAGGGGCGCAGGAGGTTCGGAGTCCGGCACCTCGGAGTCATGAGCTTTATGCGGGACAAGGTAAGTATTCGGCTCCATTGCCGTAGAAGTTACAGCTCCCGAGGCGGTGTCTAGCCATCCGTCGTCGATGTGAGCGATCGGCTCTGGACTATGGGTCGGAGCGGATTCGTGTGCGGCCTCCAAGGTGCTGTCCGGCGGCAGAGTTAGGTCATGCCCATCGTGACAGCGCGGCACGCGCAGCTGTGGCCCAGATCCATCGAAGATCAAGTCCCCGCGGATATCGGCCGTGAAGTTTAGGCTTCCAAACCTGACCTGACGGCCAGGGGCGTAGCTTTCGATCTGCTCCAGATGGCCAAGTGAGTTGGCCCGCAGTGCGAAGCCGCCGAATATGAAGATCTGTCCGGGGAGAAAAGTCTCACCCAGGACTGCATCGTTGTCGATTGAAGAGGCCATCAAGCCTATCGGTGACGACACAGAGGAACTCTCAATGAAAGCACCAATGTCGGTGTCAAAACCGGCGGATCTCGGGTAGGGGGTCCCGAACTGTGCGTCTAGGCGGATGGTAACAGGAGGCAGGGGACACGATGTTTTACCCAGGTTCGGGCCCTCTTGATGGAGGTAAAACCCTACGTCCTGCTTGATTGATATTGATATTGTGGATGTTTACAAGAGTGGATCTACCACGAGATCAAGGAGGCTAAACCCTAGAAGCTAGCCTATGGTATGATTGTAATGGTTGTTGTTGTTGTTGTTGTGTCCTACGGACTAGAGCCATCCGGTTTATATAGACACCGGAGAGGGCTAGGGTTACATAGAGTCGGTTACAATGGTAGGAGATCTACATATCCGTATCGCCAAGCTTGCCTTCCACGCCAAGGAAAGTCCCATCCAGACACGGGGCGAAGTCTTCAATCTTGTATCTTCATAGTCTTGGAGTCCGGTCGATGATGATACTCCGGCCGATGATAGTTCGGCTGATGATGGTAGTCCGGCTATCCGGACACCCCCTAATCCAGGACTCCCTCAAGGGGGGTGGCTTATAAAGAGTGCGCGAGGACCTCCATTGCCCTCCATTACATGGGACTTAATGTACATAAAGTGGGGCGTTACTAGTAACGCCAGCCTTAAGTGCTGTTAATGACCTTAAAGACTACAGAGTGAACGCCTATCCGTTGCCATGCTGAGTGACTCCTGGTCTTCGGTAGGTCGAGTGATTCTCTAGATGGTTGAGTGACGGTAGAGAGGAGGAATCCCGAGTGACATGACTGTCGAGTGGATTGCACTCGACATCTTTGACTGGGGGTCTCTTGCTGTCTCTTGGACTTCTTATCTTCTAGGGTAGTGACCTTGGGTAGGACGTATAGGTCAGGCCTATGACCCTACCCAAGGTCTGTATCCTCATCAACACTCGCCGCTTCCTAAAAATAATTAGCATATATCTCTCTAGCGTCTCCTCTCATGTGTCCTGTCAAACGACACAGAGGAACTCTCAATGAAAGCACCAATGTCAGTGTCAAAACCGGCGGATCTCGGGTAGGGGGTCCCGATCTGTGCGTCTTAGGCTAATGGTAACAGGAAGCGAGGGACACACTGTTTACCCAGGTTCGGGCCCTCTCGATGGAGGTAAAACCCTACTTCCTACTTGATTAATATTGAAGATATGTAGAATACAAGAGTAGATCTACCACAAGATCATAGAGGCTAAACCCTAAGAGCTAGCCTATGATGGTATGATTGTAATTGTGATCGGCCTTCTAAGGACCATGCTCTCCGGTTTATATAGACACCAGAGAGCTAGGGTTTACATGGAATCGGTTACAAGGAAGGAAACATAATATCCGGATCGCCAAGCTTGTCTTCCACGCAAAGGAGAGTCCCATCCGGACACGAGCCAAAGTCTTGAGTCTTGTATCTTGACGCTTCTATAATCCGGACGATGAATATAGTCCGGCTGTCCGGATACCCCCTTATCCAGGACTCCCTCAGTAGCCCCTGAACCAGGCTTCAATGATGATGAGTTCGGCGCGCAGTCTTGTCTTCGGCATTGCAAGGCGGGTTCCTCCTTCCGAATACTCCAAGATTCCCATCATGATGAACACTGTCCGGCATCTTCATCAATGTTGTACTCCTCGGCTTCAGTGTATCAATAATGACCACATCCATGTGTCGAGCGAATGTGAGGAGTCGAGGCATCTTTGCATTTGCCACCCTCGGTCCTTCGGGCTAGCCCTCTATTTAAAGAGACGGGGATTCCCAGATCCAAACCTCACTCTCACTCCTCGAGCAAGCATCCAACAGAGCGCCCAGTAAAAACCATTCCAGCATGGCCGGTCGTCGCAGCTCTTCTGCTCGCTCCCCTTGCCCCAAGCCGGGAGACTGGGGAGAGTTTTCAGTTTCTCATAGCCGTTTGATAAAGTTACAAACCCAAGGGCTCCTCCCGCCGGCATTCATGGTCCCTGTTCGAGCCGGAGTGGCCACCTATAACGGCGGAGAACAAGCGGAGAGATCCCCCAATCCGTCTCCAGAGGAGCGAATATGCTTAATTCCGCATCTATTAAGGGGAGTCGGGTTTCCTATTCATCCATTCCTTCATGGGCTTCTGGAGTTCTACGGCCTCTAGCTGCACAACTTTAGCCCAGCCTCCATACTACATATAGCAGGGTACGTCGCCCTTTGTGAGCTATTTCTAGGCTGTGAGGCTCATTTTGGATTATGGAAGAAGCTGTTCTGACTTGTCCCCCGCAACCAGGGAGAATCCCTATGTCAAGTGGGCGGGGCCGAAGTATGGCGTATTGCTGAGACCGGATACTTGTCCGGTACTCCCAAGAAGGCACCAGATAACTGGGCTTCAGAGTGGTTTTATATTAACGACGCTCCCCTTCCGGATCCAGTCCGGACAGGACTCCCCAAGTTCAGTAACTCCCCGCCGGGGGCACGTCTAAGCTGGCGCCCCTGAGGCCCCCAAGAAGAGGATTCCAGGGAAGTACATTTCCTAATGAGCAGGATAAAGTTACTGGCAAAATCCGGACTAACGATAGTCGAGGTGATGGCAATATGCATAATGCGGGGAGTGCAACTGCTTCAATATCGGAGCAATCCCATGTGGCACTACAGCGGGACAGACGATGCCACCCGCTACGGTCGTAAGGGTCCGGACTCCCCCACCGCTCTGGCAAGGATACTGTGTGACCTGTACAAAGGAGAAGAGGAAGAATTCCTCCATATCAAACCACGGGACGGATTCTCCATGTACAATCCCCCAAACTGGGTAAGTCGTCATTTATTTTATCGCTTCACTTATTGTGGCGTTCTTTGCTAAAGTTGCCTGTGTCGATATTTCCAAGCAGGAACTAAGGAGGGACATGGAAGGAATCACCAGCCCTTCTCCACAGCTAGAGGACCCCGAAAGGGCCCTGGATCCAGGACTCGAAGAAGACCCAGATGCAGCCGTGGAGCTTGTCAACTGGATATTTTATCGGGCGAGCCGTGACGGCGCCCCAGTGGCTATCACCGCCGATTATCCCAGACTATTAGCTTCGTCGCGTGTAAGCCAAGCTGAGAACTCGATCCTCCGAAGAGAATTCCTTCCTGATGTCACACCTTATCCCTGATATGTCATGCTTTTGCAGAAGCGACGCTCGGAGCGCAGGGCCGAGCCCCTAGGGACCCGTCAGCCACTGCCGTCCGGATTGGGTAGGCTCAAGAGGAAGGCGATTAGAACCGACACGCCTCTACAGAGGTAAGAAAACAACCTGTCATGTTATTTTGTTGTCGTTTGAAGTATAACAGTGCCCTTTGTACATCTTGGCAGGAAGAGGAGTATCCGTACTGTATCCGGAGATCCTGCCAACCATGCCTCCACCAGTCGGGCTCCAAGACCAACTTCGAGAGAGGAGGCGGACGTAGGGCCGATGCTGCATAGTCCTCCGATAGAGGACACAGGTATGCTCTCCGCCACCAATTCGGAGGTAGAGAGTGCCATGTATCATCAGTGTCGACGGGCCGTGCTTCGCAACAACATCTTTTCCGAAGAGGCATTTGATGCCTTCAATACGGGAGACGCATACATCCGAGCTGCTCAAAGCGGACTCGCTCGGGCAACAGTCCAGTATACCAAAGATATACGGGTAAGAAAGCTTGATAAGCATATATATAGCAGTAGCCCCTGAAACTTGAAACGGTTGAAACAACAGTTTTATGTATCAATTCATGCGCAGGTTCTTGTAGATAAGAATGAGAAATTGCCTCGGGAGCTAGAGGAGTGCAAGACTCGACTGAGGGCCACAGTTGCCAAGCTAGAGGAATCCCAGAAGGCCTCATGTGGTAATATTTATCTGAATTATATGAAAATGCACTAGTTGGCAACTGGCTAGTATGACAAATTTAACAGAAAGTTCTGTAGACAACCCCAGAGTAAATCCGGAGGGGGGCGGGGATGACGAGTCGCATCTCCAGAGGAACTAAAGGCCGGTGAGCGCATTCTAACACAAGTGAAGCATTATAAGAATATGCTCCAAGATGCCAATGTTTGGCTGGACGTGGAATTGAAAGACGTCCGTGCTCAGCTGGCGGACTCCGTGAAGGAGAACAAAAGGCTTCGCCGTGGCATTTATCGTAAGTGCCTAAATGAACTGTAGTATGGTTCAACGAGGAAGCATATTGAAAAAGTTATGTTTGCAGGAATGCTGATGGGTCGCCCTGAGGAGGAGATGCCTGCTTCTGCAGGTGATTTACTGCAGGACCTCTCACAACTGCACGAGCGAGCTCGGCAGGTGATGCAGGGCATTGCGCGGTCTCTGTGGCCATCAAGCTCCCTGCAAATGGCATGGGGGGGCTTGTGTACATGCTTCAGGGAGCACGGCAGCGCTTCCGTTTGTGGAAGATATCAGCCTGCCAGCAAGGTGCAAGAGAAGCATGGGCGATGGTGAAGACGCGCTACACCAAGCTGGACCCGAACCAAATGGCCGAAGTTGGACCGGTCGGGCCAGATGGGCAAGAAATTCCCGTGAGTCTGGTATATGACCAGGTGGCATTTGCTGCAAAGTATTCTCAACAGGATTGTAAGTTAGATAGCTTGTTGGATGGTATAGAGGATGAATATAATCAGTCCAAATGACTGTGTAATTCGATGGGCATAAGTAGCCCCTAGCCAGATTAAAATCATTTGTCGTGGCGGACCTTTTCGCTTCAGCCCCCGGATCCTAAAGTCCGGGGTGTGTCCGAATACCCGCTCGGTTATATAAAACCGGAGTATGTGTGGAGACCAGGGGTAGGGGTCATAAGTGCTTGAACAGACAAGTACCCAACTAGTTATGTTATATTGCATGGTTAGCAAGAAACATGTTCTAGGGAGAATAGTTCCGTTAAGGGTTCCTTTCCCTGGATAAGCATGTGTCAAGGCACATGTCCGGACTGCGAACCAAAGCGCAGGATACAAAACTTCGGTCGGTGAACAAAAGATGTCTTTGTTCACCGAACGAATATTCTCTTAAGGAAACTAGCTTTCGGCTTCACCCAGTCTGAGGTACACATCCGGCTCAACTGGCAGTAACAATCGCAGAGGTGCTCCCCTTATGCCCTAGACGAATTAACGGGAACATAGGCAATAAACACAGGAGCCAGGCAACCCAGCTTGGCCACGTCTTAAGTCATATCAATGCATATAATGGTGAAGAAAAGGCACACATGGAAAAAGAAACGCATGTGTGACGGGCAAAGAGCCCTGAAAGTAATTTATATTAAGCTACCGTATAGGAAGCCCCCAAGTAAAGTTTACACACATAGTGCGGCCAGAATAATCTGGGAATCCGCACTGTATTAAATATTGTGTGTGAAAGGGAAGGGATCGAGAAAGGGAAAAAGGGGGGATCATAATTGAAAAAGGAGGGGTAAAGAGACGAACACTGAGTTCGGTGCAAGGCGTAGAATCTCCGGAGTCTGGCCGCGTTCCATGGGTTCGGCTCGAGCCTGTTATTGGACGCATTACGTAAGAGGTATGCTCCTCCGGTGAGAACTTTGTCGATGATGAAGGGGCCTTCCCACTTGGGTTTGAGCTTGTCCTTCTTCTTCTCTGGTAAGTGTAGAACGAGTTCGCCAATATTATAAGTTTTGGCCTGTTGCTGATAGAATGCGGAACGGGCCTTAGCGACATCGCGCTCCTCCTCCAGGGCATCCAAATTATCCTGCCGATCTAACTCGGCCTCCTTCTCTTCGTACATGCGTATGCGTGGCGAATCATGTATTATGTCGAATGGTAGTACTGCTTCCGAGTCGTACACCATAAAAAATGGTGTGTATCCGGTGGTGCGATTCGGTGTGGTCCGCAGCCCCTAGAGTACGGAGTCGAGCTCCTCGAGCCAATGAGTATCCGACTCTGTCAAGGAACGCACTAGTCTGGGCTTGATGCCGCTCATGATGAGACCATTTGCCCTTTCGACCTGACCATTTGTCTAAGGGTGGCAGACGGAAGCATAGTCGAGATTAATGCCCATTTGCCGCACCAAGGTTTCACTTCATCGGCTGTAAAATTTGAGCCATTATCGGTCTATGACTGGTCCGGATTCGGCCGTTTTCACTGGTTTGGTTCTATCCATTTGGTGAACTTGTCAACCATGAACAATAAGTATTTTTTCTTATGGCTTCCCCCTTTAAGGGGTACGACCATATCCAACCCCCAGACCGCAAAGGGCCAAGTTATGGGGATTGTTTGGAGATCGGTAGGGGGCATGTGACTCTGATTGGCAAAGAGCTGGCAACCGACGCAGTGTTGGACAAGGTCCTATCCGTCTGCTCGGGCCGTCGGCCAATAGAAACCTATACGGAAGGCCTTGCTGACTAGTGCTCGAGCCGCAGCGTGGTGCCCGCCCAGTCCGACATGGATTTCAGCCAAGAGCTGCCGCTCTTCCTCTTCGGAGATGCACCTTTGGAGCACTCCGGTAGCACTTTTCTTATAGAGCCCTCCTTCATGGACTTTGTAAGCTTTAGAATGCCAAACAATGCAGCGTGCTTCGTTTTGGTCTTCAGGGAGCTCCTGCCTATTTAGGTAGGCCAAGAAAGGCTCAGTCCACGGGGCGATGACATCCATTATTTCGTGGGCTGACGATGTTATTTCGGTGCTAGAACCTCCGACTATGTCTGATAGTTCGGAATCTAGGGATGTATTCGGATCCGTGCTGGTATTGCCGGACTCCCCTTCCCATACCACGGATGGCTTGAACAGTCTTTCCAGGAATATGTTTGGTGGGACAGGGTCACGTTTAGCGCCGATGAGGGCAAGGACGTCTGCCGCTTGATTGTTTTCTCGAGCCACATGGTGGAATTCGAGCCCCTCGAACCGAGCTGACATTTTAAGGACGGCATTGCGATATGCCGCCATTTTCGGATCCTTGGCATCGAAGTCTCCATTTATTTGTGATATTGCGAGGTTTGAGTCTCCGCACACTTCTAGGCGCTGAATGCCCATAGAGACTGCCATCCGAAGACCGTGCAACAGAGCCTCGTATTCGGCTGCGTTGTTGGAGTCTTTGTATAATATTTGAAGGACATATTGGACCGTATATCCGGTGGGAGAGGTCAGGACGACGCCTGCTCCCAATCCGGCCAGCATTTTAGAGCCATCGAAGTGCATGATCCAGTTAGAGTACGCGCCGTACTCTTTAGGGAGTTCGGCTTTAGTCCATTCGGCGACAAAGTCAGCTAATACTTGCGACTTGATAGCCCGCCGGGGCTTGTATGTTATGTCAAACGGAAGGAGCTCGATGGCCCATTTAGCAATCTGGCCCGTGGCATCGCGCTTATTTATTATGTCCTTTAGCGGTACTTCGGAGGCCATCGTAATTGAACACTCTTGAAAGTAGTGTCGTAGCTTCCGGGATGACATGAAGACCGCGTATGCTATTTTTTGATAGTGTGGGTATCGGAATTTGCATGGGGTGAGGACCATGGATATGTAATAAACCGGCTTCTGTAGCGGGAATTTGTATCCGTTAACCTCTCATTTGACGACGAGTACGGTGCTTACAACTTGATGTGTTGCAGCTATGTACAGCAGCATAGGTTCACCGATAGTTGGCGCTGTTAGGACTGGATTACTAGCCAATAAGGTCTTTATTTCATCTAGTCCGGCCGCGGCTGCATCCGTCCACACGAAGTGTTCGGTGAGCCAAAGGAGGCGATAAAGAGGCCATGCCTTTTATCCTAACCTGGAGATAAAGTGGCTCAAAGCAGTCACGCATCCAGCTAGTTTCTGGATGTGTTTGAGGTCTGTTGGTATAGCCAACTATGACAAAGCTCGGATTTTGGCCGGGTTAGCTTCAATTCCTCTATTGGAAACGATGAAGCCCAACAGTTTCCAGAGGGGACGCCAAAAACGCATTTCTCCAAATTCAGCTTGATGTTGTATGTTCGTAAGTTGTCGAACGTGAGCCTCAAGTCATCAATTAGGGTTTCGACGTGTCTTGTTTTTACGGGTATGTTGTCCATGTACGCCTCCACTGTTTTGCCGATTTGCTTTTCCAGGCATGTTTGAATCATGCGTCGATAGGTTGCTCCGGCATTCTTAAGCCCAAAAGGCATAGTGTTGAAGCAGAAAGGGCCATATGGTGTTATGAAAGCTGTTGCAACTTGGTCGAACTCTGCCATCTTTATTTGATGGTATCCAGAGTATGCGTCGAGGAAACACAGCGAGTCGTGTCCAGCTGTGGCATCGATGATTTGATCGATGCGAGGGAGGGGAAAGGGATCCTTGGGGCAAGCCTTGTTAAGGTCTTTGAAGTCGACGCACAGGCGCCAGGATTTGTCTTTCTTTGGTACCATTACTAGGTTCGCCAGCCAACCCGGATGTTTGATATCTCTGATGAATCCGGCCTCAAGTAGCTTGGCTAGCTCCTCCCCCATGGCTTGTTGTTTGGGATCCGAAAATTGCCTTAGGGTCTGTTTAACGGGTTTGTATCCCTTCAGTATGTTAAGGCTGTGTTCGTCCAATCCACGTGGGATGCCCGGCATGTCCGATGGGTGCCAGGCGAAGATATCCCAATTCTCGCGTAAGAAGTCGCGCAGTGCGGCGTCCATAGCGGGGTTCAACTGTGCCCCGATGGAAGCTGTCTTCATGGGGTCCGTTGGGTGGACTTGGAATTTGACTATCTCATCTGCGGGTTTGAATGAGGTGGACTTGGGTCTCTTGTCGAGTATCACGCCGTCCTTGTCCACGATGGCGCGTAACATGGTTAATTCTTCTGCCGCTAGGGCTTCGGATAATGCTTCCAAGGCCAGCGCTGCGGTTTTGTTTTCGGTGCGGAGTGCAACGTCCGGATCACTAGCTAGAGTGATGATTCCATTGGGTCCGGGCATTTTAAGCTTCATGTACCCGTAATGGGGTATGGCTTGAAAGCTCGCAAACGCGTCCCGCCCTAGAAGGGCGTGGTATCCGCTGTTGAAAGGAGCCACTTGGAAGGTGATTTCTTTGGACCTGTATTTCTCTGGGGAGCCGAATACCACATCGAGTGTGATTTTTCCCGCATACCGCGCCTCCCGACTACGGATAATTCCCCTGAAGGTCGTGCCACTTTGTTCAATGCGGCTTTTGTCAATCTCCATCTTCTTGAGTGTTTCTTCATAGATTAGGTTTAATCCGCTTCCGCCGTCCATGAGTACTTTAGTGAGCCGAAAGCCATCCACTATTGGGTTGAGGACCAGAGTGGCCGGTGCCCGGACAGACTGGAATTGGGGTTCGTCACTGGCATTGAAAGTTATAGTTGTGTCGTTCCACGGATTTACTTTTGCCACATGGCAAATTTTAGCAGAGCTTCGATGCGCTCGCTTGCGCCTGTTGTTTGAGGCGAAGGTCTCAAAGACTGTCAGCACCGTATTGTGTTCCTTGGCGGGATGTGGTTCTGCTTTATGGCTCTCGAGGAGATCCTCACCACTCTTAGCTACCTGCCGGAGTATCCAACACGCTCTAAGGTTATGGGTCGGTGTTGCATCCGACGTGCTGTGAAGCTTACACGGCCCGTTGAGCCATTCTTCCAATACGGTTCCATGCCCTGGGGCGGGTTTTGGTTTCTTGGGAATTGAGTTGGGCGACTTACGAGAGTTCGGCCGTTTAGTTCGGACAAAGGTTCCGGTGAGGGCCGTACTATCCCAAAGTTATGTTTGGGTTTTCAGGCACTTTCCATCGCTCAGTACTTTTGTACTATGGTTGCTAAGTCTGTAAATTGCACTATGTCACGGCGACTTATAGCATTAAGGAGTCCTTTGTTCGTGCAGTTTCTGCAGAAAAGAGAGACTACGTCCTCCTTATGGCAGTCCTTGACCTTATTAAGGGCAAGGAGAAATCTGGCCCAGTAACGATGTGCCGTCTCCTGGGGCTCCTACCGGACATGGGAGAGACGGATTAAGTCCGAGCGGGCGTCGTTGGCTGAATCCGGATTTTGATCCGATCTGACGCCCGGGGGCATGGGAAGTACCGAGCCTTACAGTTCGGGATCTAGAGTATTACCTAATCCCTTGGGCCCGGCGTCCGATTCTAAGTCCGGGACCTGGGTCGTGTATTCCTTTGGGTGGATGTTCGGCTCACTGAATCCAGTGATCCGAACATAATTTGTCCTCAAAGTTGAGGGGAAACCCACATGCGACTCTTCCACGACCGCTATCTCATGGGTGGCCGGCGGGGATTTAATGTCCCTCTGGTCGGGTTTAAGCCCAATCCGGTCGTAGTCCGTAGCGACTCCCAAAGTGGCGATGCGATCCAAGAGCTCGTTAAGACAGGAGATCTCCATCGGATCCATCTATTCGGCAAGCTCCGAATCAATGCGAAGGTTATGCGTGATGACCCGAGAGGCCATTGTTGGCGCGACAGCCGATGGGGCGGTCATAATGAAGCTGCCAAGCCGGAGAGTCTGGCCTATAGCCAGCGCTCCCCCAGAAGTGATGTCGTCCTTGACAACAAGACGAGCCATCGAGCCCTTGCAGCAGCGACACAGATGAACTCTCAATGAAAGCACCAATGTCGGTGTCAAAACCAGCTGATCTCGGGTAGGGGGTCCCGATCTGTGCGTCTTAGGCTGATGGTGACAGGAAGCGAGGGACACAAAGTTTACCCAGGTTTGGGCCCTCTCGATGGAGGTAAAACCCTACTTCCTGCTTGATTAATATTGAAGATATGTAGAATACAAGAGTAGATCTACCACGAGATCGTAGAGGCTAAACCCTCAGAGCTATCCTATGATGGTATGATTGTAATTGTGATCGGCCTTCTAAGGACCATGCTCTCCGGTTTATATAGACACCGGAGAGCTAGGGTTTACATGGAGTTGGTTACAAGGAAGGAAACATAATATCCGGATCACCAAGCTTGTCTTCCACGCAAAGGAGAGTCCCATCCGGACACGAGCTGAAGTCTTGAGTCTTGTATCTTGACGCTTCTATAATCCGGACGCTGAATATAGTCCGGCTATTCGGATACCCCCTTATCCAGGACTCCCTCACTAGTATAATAGTATTATTGTTTAGTAATCGGCGCTGCATTTGCATGATCGCATACGCGAGCGCAAGCAGTCGGTGTGCAAACATTTGACACATGGATCTTTGGAGAGAGGACAATTATTCCCTCAAGAAAAGAACGCAACAGATGTTGATTCCTGCCCAAAAAGAAAGGGAGAAAAATGGTATCTATCCATCCATCTATCTATTGCATCTATCCCTTCCCACAAATGCATAGAGAACGATAGGTTCAGAAGGGCATATGTATATGTCTCGCTATCAAGCTGATGAATCAATGAGAAATGTGAAGGCGAACTAAGAGCAACTCTAGCAGACCTCGCATCATCCCGGCCCGCAAAACGCATTTGTAGTTCGCGCAAAACAGCTTTTGCGGGCTGGCACAGATGCAGACCCCCAAACGGATCCGTAAAAAAGTATACGGGGCGGCTTTGCGGGGTCGGCTCTTTGCGCTGCTACATCCCGCGTATCATCAGCCCACAAATATCAAATACAACATAATTCAACAATCGAAAACAAACTGAATTATTCGAATCAAACATAATACAATAATCATCCGCATTACATATAATTATTCAAATAACTTTAGCCAACTTAAATAGTGCAATACAAAACTTGTCATGAATACAAATACAAATGAATACAAAAATAAGTCACTATCCAGCCCTTTGCCAATGAAGCTCAATGAGATCTTCCTGAAGTTGAAAGTGGGTGTCTGCATTTTCAATCTCCTTGTATGTCTGAAGAAAAGCTCTAATGCGGTTTGGGTCTCTAGCTGGTTTGACACAGCTACCCACATTGTCGTAAAATAATTCTAAGTTTAATCCACTCTCATCTTCAAGAATCATATTGTGCAGGATAACACAACGTGTCATGATGTTCTTCAAGGTTTTCTTATCCCAAAAATGAGCAGGACCACAGACAATGGAAAACCTAGATTGCAAAACACCAAATGCTCTTTCAATGTCTTTTCGGGCTGCCTCTTGCACCCTTGCAAATTCACATTGTTTTTTTTTGTTTTTGGTTCTTTGATGCTCTTGACAAATGTGCACCAAGGAGGGTATATACCATCTGCAAGATAGTACCCTTTTGTGTATTCATGCCCATTGATAGTGTAGTTGCAAGCAAGAGCATCACCACTAGCAAGCCTAGCAAACAAATGAGACCATTGCAACACATTAATATCATTTAGAGTGCCCGGCATACCAAAAAAGCAATGCCAAATCCACAAATCCTCAGATGCTACGGCCTCTAGCACAATTGTTGCATCACGAGACTTGCCACAATACATTCCTTGCCAAGCCTTGGGGCAATTTTTCCAATTCCAATGCATACAATCAATGCTACTTAGCATGCCAGGCCAACCTCTCCTCTCATTAGATACCATCAATTTCTTTGTGTCATTTTTATTGGGTGCCCGAAGATACTCAGGACTGAAGACACGGATGATCACTTTCGCAAATCTACGCATAGACTCAATTGTGCTATCTTCACCAATGCGAAGATACTCATCGGCATAGTCAGCCGGAACGCCATATGCAATCACCCGCATAGCTGTGGAGATTTTTTGATATGCACTAAATCTCTTTAAGACCGCGGCATTCCTTCTTTGAGTAAAATACCAGCAATTTGCCTCGCACACTTGAACAAGTTTCACAAAGAGGGATCGACGTATTCGGTACCTCCTCCAGAAGAGGTGTGGAGGATATGTAGGATTCTCCGTGAAATAGTCTTGCATCAACATCTCATTCCCAAGATGGCGATTCTGAGGAATGCATAAACGCCCAACAGTCGATCCTCGCCTCCTCTTCCGGTGCTCGTCTTCATGCTCCTTCACGGCAAGCGCCATGACTAATGTTTGCTGCCGAAAGTTTGCAAGCATGGCTTCAACATCCGAGTCATCCGAATCGGATGAATCGGATAGCAAGAACTTCTCACACGGGGTCAACTCCATCTACACGCATACTGGCGCGTCAATCTACTACACAGCTCGCAAAAATAAAAAAAGGGACCAACCGGTGGCGGGTGATCCCGGGCGGCGACGAGGGGGTGCGCTCAACGGTGGTCGATCCCCGGCAGCAGCGACAACGGGGGGTGGCTCTTCTCGCTGGATCCGGAGGGGCGGTGCAGTGGCTCGGCGCGGGAGGGTCTGGGGCGGCCCCGGGGCGCGATTCCGCCCGCAGATATGGCCGGAATCGCTGGCAGCGGGCGGGCAGAAGCAAGGGCGGGCGGCGATGGAAGGAGGGGAAAAGAGCGCGGGATGAAATGTCCCTCCTGCCAACTGCTTCTCTGTGATGCAGGGCACCATAGCTGCGAGGGGGAAACCCGCATTTTCCCGGGTTGGGGTCAGGAATTTGCCACGCCCCCCAAATTTTTTTACGGGCCGTGGCGGGATGCGGGGTCTGCTAGAGTTCCTCTAATAAACTAGCGGTGCAACTTGGTCCAGGCCAAAGTGGGGGAAAGGAAAGGAAAACACTCCTCGTCTGCCTCTCTCTTGCTCCTACCAGCTTGTGCTACGGATGTACCACGATGCATTTGGAATGCCTATAATTGGTCGGACGAGACAGGCCGAGTGGGGAGGAAAGCTCGGTTTCGCACTAAAGCGTGTGCGATTCCACTCATATTGCATTCTTCCTCCACTCCCACTACCTTTTCCTCGGACACATGTCGTGATTACGGCCGCCATAGAGTTAGGGCATCTCAATGAAAATCCTTAAAACAACACGGTATTTCTCTATGGACGCGTCCGCAGACAGTGATATGTGGGTCATCATTTCAGCTATGCCGCCATGCCGGCATACATTTCAAAACAGGATTTGAACAAACTAGGCGACTTTTAAGCAATCTAGATGATTTTCATCTAAACCGGACCAAAATCATTACATTTGTGACATATTTCAACTAAATTATAGCAGACTAGGTTTTTTAACCTCATCAAAACGATCGCCGACCGCAGTGACACGTTTCCCACTACATGTCTTCCCTATATCTGGCAAGCTCACTGTTTGGCCGTGAGCCCCGGGAAGCGAAGCTGCGGGAGGTGAAGGATAGTAGTGGCTTTCCTCGGACCAAGCCACGGAAGCTTCCCATGTGCTACTTTTCCTCGCTAAAGTCCGCCTCATCGATGGCGTTCAGCGTGGATGTGTTGACTTCATAGTCATGGCGGTGGGGCATGAACCGCGGTGGCCTATGCCTTCTCCTCGGCCTCCTCTGTGTCGATCTCTGCGAACAAGGCGTCTCTCTTCGCCCGTAAGACAAGCAACCACCATCTCTCACGGCGAATGTCGTGGGCACTTCACATGGACTCATACAGCACATACTCCTCATCTAGGAAGCACGGATCCTCCGCCACCATGCCCGCGATGGCAGCATTGTTTGCCTGCTCGCCGACGATTCACCCCTTCGTGAGACAGTGATCATTGAGGAATGCCGACACATGCTGCACCGACTGCTCTTACATGGGTGGGGGCATCGGTTCATTGTCAGACACCTGCAACATCATTTTGTTCTCATCATTGACCTTCGGCGAGCTAGCCTGCAAGCCAGCCTCGGTCCCTCACGCAAGAGGGGTTTGTCAGCCCGCCGCAAAGCTGGCCAACTCCTACTTCTGCTCCGTGGACGTGTTGCGGTGGTGCAGTGGTGCTGGTCGTGATGGGCAGGAGGAAGCATTTAAATAGTGGGCACCGGCCAGGACATGTGACATGGTGTGTCAATGCGAGCGCCGGAGTAGGTTTCTCGGACTCCAAACCAGTTCAATGCAAGTACGTGAACATATAAGAGCTTGTACGAATGCGGTGCATAGCCGTCCAATCCCGTCCGGTCGCGCTTCTTCGGCAATGGAACAGGCGCGAAGACTGGCATCGCACCACTTCAATGCCAACTCCAGCGAGAGGTCGAGTCTACTTCTGGGCCGACATGAATATGACATTGGCACTCCGGAGCAACGCATGAGGACATGGATGTGCAGCAAAGGCTTTACGCAGGAAAGGGCATAGACGTGAGGGAGAGTTATCGGTGGATTCAGGGAGTCTGACGCATGCGTGGCAGCGGCCTAGATGCCCAGAAAGCCCCCTGGTTTGCTTGTGGTTTGCAAGAAAATGGACGTCCGGTCCATGGACCGATGGGAGTACCGTATTGTATGAAAAAATGCGTTCGGATCCTTTAGCTCAGACAGATGCGGGGGTTTTAAGGGTTAGTGTTGGAAATGCCCTAATAGTAGCAGAATTGCCATATTGACAATCTCCATATTCATTGCATCTACAATTTTTTGAACTAGCACAAGCAGCAACCCAGGTTGCTGGGAGGTGGCTTCACCACTGACCATATCTATAGGAAGTGAGCTTCATATAGAGATATGGATTGCTGAGCCAAAAACACAAACACATAATCGCCACAATAGTTGTCTTCATATCATGGGACTCCACTAGTAGAAAACAGGGCTTTGGTTCGGGCCTGGCCAACCCATGAGTCCCGGTTCTTCACGAACAGGAACCCATGGGGGGCATTAGTCCCGGTTCTTCACGAACCAGAACCCATGGGGGGCATTAGTCCCGGTTCATGAGCCCAGGGGGCCGGCCTGGGCCTCGTGGGCATTGGTCCCGGTTCGTCTGGATCCATTTGTCCCAGTTCTAGGCACAAACCGGGACTAATGGGCCGCGCTCCTGGCCCACAGCCATTGGTACCGGTTCATGCCTTGAACTGGTATAGAAGGGGGAATTTAGTCCCGGTTCCTGCCACGAACCGGGACAAATAATTTGCCTATATATACCCATCGCTGCGGCAGAGCACTCCATAGTGCTCTGTTTTTTCTGGCCGGCGAGGGGAGCACATTTGGGTGCTCTAGCTCACCTCCTATGCACAAGAGGTGTTTGATGAAATGCCCGAGCCACAGTAGTTAAGCTTTCTCCTCTCGAAGGTCGACCTCAGAGCTCCATTTTCCCTGAAATTTGTCTAGATTTAGCGGTCCGTCACGCCCTGTCCCCGTTTTCACCACCGTTGATCGCCCGCGCAGATCTCGTCGCCGGCACCACCGTGGTGAGCCTCTTGTTCTTATCTTCTTTTTGATTTTCTTACTTTAGATAGATGCTTGTCTTGATTTTCTTACTTTAGAGAGATACTTGTATGATTTTCTTACTTTTGACACACATAATTATATATAATGCACGCAGATGAATCGACATTGGATGTATGGTGACAGACACATCTCTGAGTACATTAAGGGCGTGCATAATTTTCTCGAAGTGGCTGATTCAAACAAGCAGAATGGTTTTATGTGTTGTCCTTGCCCTAAATGTGGGAATGCGAAGTCTTACTCTGACCAGAAAATCCTTGACACCCACCTGCTTTACAAGGGTTTCATGCCACACTATAATGTTTGGACGAGGCACGGAGAAATAGGGGTTATGATGGAAGACGGCAAAGAAGAAGAGGACAATGACAATTATGTACCCCCTGAATACGGTGATGCTGCAACGAGGGGAGCTGCTGAATATCAAGAGGAACCAAATGATGTGCCCGATGATGCTGCAATGGGAGAAGCTGCTGAAGATCAAGAGGAACCAGACGATGTGCCCAATGATGATGATCTCCGCCGGGTCATTGTTGATGCAACGACGCAATGCGAAAGTCAAAAGGAGAAGCTGAAGTTCGATCGCATGTTAGAGGATCACAAAAAAGAGTTGTACCCGAACTGCGAAGATGGCAACACAAAGCTGGGTACCGTACTGGAATTGCTGCAGTGGAAGGCAAAGAATGATGTGCCTGACAAAGGATTTGAGAAGCTACTAGAAATATTGAAGAAGAAGCTTCCAAAGGATAACGAATTGCCTGACAGTACGTACGCAACAAACACGGTCGTATGCCCTCTAGGATTGGAGGTGCAGAAGATACATGCATGCCCTAATGACTGTATCCTCTACCATGGTGCATACAAGGATTTGAGCGCATGCTCGGTATGTGATGCATTGCGGTATAAGATCAGACGAGATGACCCTGGTGATGTTGACGGCGAGCCCCACAGGAAGAGGGTTCCTGCGAAGGTGATGTGGTGTGCTCCTATAATACCACGGTTGAAACGACTATTCAGAAACAAAGAGCATGCCAAGTTGATGCGATGGCACAGTGAGGACCCTAAGAAAGATGGGAAGTTGAGGGCACCCGTTGACGGGTCACGGTGGAGAAAAATAAAGAGAGAGTAATGGGCTGAGTTTGCACGTGACCCAAGGAACGCATGGTTTGGTTTAAGCGCAGATGGCATTAATCCTTTCGGGGAGCAGAGCAGCAATCACAACACCTGGCCCGTGACTCTATGTATGTATAACCTTCCTCCTTGGATGTGCATGAAGCGGAAGTTCATTATGATGCCAGTTCTCATCCAAGGCCCTAGGCAACCCGGCAACGACATTGTTGTGTACCTAAGGCCATTAGTTGAAGAACTTTTACAGCTGTGGAATGGAAATGGTGTACATGCGTGGGATGAGCACAGACAGGAGGAATTTAACCTACACGTGTTGCTGTTTGTAACCATCAACGATTGGCCCACTCTCGGTAACCTTTCAGGACCGACAAACAAGGGATACCACGCATGCATGCACTGTTTAGCTCACTCCAAAAGTATATACCTGGACAAATGCAGGAAGAATGTGTACCTGGGCCATCGTCGATTTCTTCCGACCAACCATCAATGTCGAAAGAAAGGCAAGCATTTCAAAGGCGAGGCAGATCATCGGAAGAAGCCCACCATGCATACCGGTGATCACGTACTTGCTATGGTCAATGATTTACACGTAATCTTTGGAAAGGGTCCCGGTGGACTAGCTATTCCGAGTGACGCTGATGGACACGCACCCATGTTGGAGAAGAAATCTATATTTTGGGACCTACCCTACTGGAAAGACCTAGAGGTCTGCTCTTCGATCGACGTGATGCACGTGACGAAGAACCTTTGTGTGAACCTGCTAGGCTTCTTGGGCGTGTATGGGAAGACAAAAGATACAACTGAGGCACGGGAGGACCTGCAACGTTTGCACGAAAAAGACGGCATACCTCCAAAGCAGTATGAAGGTCATGCCAGCTGCGCTCTTACCAAAGAAGAGAAGGAAATCTTCTTTGAATACCTGCTTAGTATGAAGGTCCCGACTGGCTTCTCGTTGAATATAAAGGGAATAATAAATATGCTAGAGAAAAAAGTACCAGAACCTAAAGTCTCATGACTGCCACGTGATTAGGACGCAACTCCTTCCGGTTGCATTGAGGGGGCTTCTACTGGAAAACGTCCGATTAGCCATTGTGAAGCTATGTGCATGACTCAATGCAATCTCTCAGAAGGTGATCGATCCATAAATCATACCAAGGCTAAGGAGTGATGTGGTGCAATGTCTTGTCAGTTTCGAGCTGGTGTTCCCACCATCCTTCTTCAATATCATGATGCATGTCCTAGTTCATCTAGTTGACGAGATTGTCATTCTGAGCCCCGTACTTCTACACAATATGTACCCCTTTGAGAGGTTCATGGGAGTCCTAAAGAAATAAGTCTGTAACCGCGCTAGGCCAGAAGGAAGCATATCCATGGGCCATCAAACAGAGGATGTCATTGGGTTTTGTGTTGACTTCATTCTTGGCATTAAGAAGATAGGTCTCCTTAAATCGTGGTATGAGGGGATACTAACTGGAAAAGGCACGCTTGGAGGGGACTCAATAATATGCAGGGACGGATATTCTTGGTCTCAAGCACACTACACAGTTCTACAGAACTCTACCTTGGTGACCCCGTATGTCGATGAACACAAGAACAATTTGCGCTCCAAACACCCGGAGCAGTGCGACGAATGGATTACATGTGAACACATCAAGACTTTCAGCAGTTGGATGGAAACACGTCTCAGAGGTTACAACACTGTTTGTGATGAGTTGTACTCATTGTCCAGGCGACCATCTTTGACTGTATTGACTTACAAAGGATACAAGATAAATGGGAATACATTTTACACGATCGCCCAAGATCAAAAGAGCACCAACCAAAACAGCGGTGTCCGCTTTGTTGCAGCAAACGAGAGGGGAACGGACACATATTATCGTTACATAGTGGACATATGGGAACATGACTACTAACATGATTTTAAGGTCCCTTTGTTTAAGTGCAAATGGGTCAATCTGTCAGGAGGCGGGATACAGGTAGACCCATAGTACGGAATGACAACAGTGGATCTGAACAATCTTGGGTACACAGACGAACCGTTCGTCCTAGCCAATGATGCGGCACAGGTTATGTATGTGAAGGACATGTCTACCAAACCGAGAAAGAAAAAAATAAGGAAGCGAATACATCATACGATGAGCCAAAGCGCGACATAGTTCTTTTGGGAAAAAGGGACATCATGGGAGTGGAGGGTGAGGGAGTCCTGGATAAGGGGGTATCCGGATAGCCGGACTATATTCATCATCCGGACTGTAGAAGCGTCAAGATACAAGACTCAAGACTTCGGCTCGTGTCCGGATGGGACTCTCCTTTGCGTGGAAGACAAGCCTGGCGATTCGGATATTATGTTTCCTTCCTTGTAACTGACTCCATGTAAACCTAGCTCTCCGGTGTCTATATAAACCGGAGAGGATGGTCCTTAGAAGGCCGATCACAATTACAATCATACCATCATAGGTTAGCTCTTAGGGTTTAGCCTCTACGATCTCGTGGTAGATCTAGTCTTGTACTACACATATCTTCAATATTGATCAAGCAGGAAGTAGGGTTTTACCTCCATCGAGAGGGCCCGAACCTGGGTAAACATTGTGTCCCTCGCTTCCTGTTACCATCAGCCTAAGACTCACAAATCGGGACCCCCTACCCGAGATCCGCCGGTTTTAACACCGACAGATGGCAAGGCAGACATGCCCGAAGATTATGAAAAGTTTCATGAAATTCCTCCCTTCAAAGTCAAGGCTGACCCAAGCATCCTGATAATTAATGAAGATTATCCATGGTTACGGCGCAATAAGGAAAGGACACAAGCGAAGAAAAAGTGAAGACTTTCTCCACAACTTTTATGATTATACCATGCCAACTTTCATCCTTTTCGTAGATCATTTGAAATGCCTGTTGTAACAGACAAGTTTCCGTATGAAATCCTGATACTTCGAAAGAGATTGTCTGTTTTGTACACGAAGTGCATCCATTTTTTGTTGTAACCCTCTCAACTTTCTTGCACATGCTATGTGGATGAAATGATGATACCAAGCAACTTTCAAACTTTTCAGAGTTCATTTGAACTGCTTTTCAATTTCAGGGTCTTATAGCTCAAAATAATCAGTAAATGCATGAAAAATAACAAATGAAGTCAGAAAGGGATGAAATTGATGATGTAAGTAGAAACCAAATAAAATAAAATAAAATTTAATAGAATATATAAGTAGAAACAAAATAAAATAAAATAAAATAAACTTTAATAACATAAATACAATTTATGGACCTAAAATTACCAAAGTATTTTCTGTTCAAAACATTATAAGCAAAAAGAATTTTCCTGAAATAAATAAAATAGCAAAAGTATGTATTTTTTTGTAAGTAGAAACAAAATAAAATAAATAAAGCAAAAAAGAAAATAAAAAACTGGGAAAAAATTAAAAAATGCCACCTACTGGGCCACCACGGCCTGAATACGACTAGAAACCCATCCATGGGCCAGGATTCAGGCCTGTAGAAGGCCCAACAGGCCCATAGGCATAGCAGTGCAAGATTAGGCCCAGAGGCCTCCAATTGAGAGGAGCTCAATGGAGCTGGCGGGGCAGGGCTTATAAACCGGTCCTGCCGCTCCTCGGCTAGCGAGGAGGGACTAAACATCCCACCGCACCACGGCTTTGACAGCTGCAGGAAATTGGTCCTGGTTGGTGCCATAAACCGGGACCAATGCAAACCTTTGGTCCCGGTTCATGGCACCACCGGTATCAATGCCCCGCCTTTAGTCCCGGTTGGTGCCACCAACCGGGACTAAAGCCCTCTGCTTCCAGCCCTTTGGGCTGTTGAAAAGAGACCTTTGGTCCCGGTTGGTGGCACCAACCGGGACTAAAGGGCGCATTGGTCCCGGTTGGTGCGACGAACCGGGACCAAAGCCTTTACTATATAAGCCAGCACTTAGGAAATTTTCCGATTTGCATCGCCAGTTGCCCCTGACGCGCCGTCCTCCTCGACGCCGCCAGTCTGCCCCGCCGTCGTCGCCGTCTCCTGTGCCCACGCCGACGCCGTCCGCCGCCCCCGAGCCCATGCTGACGCCGTCGCCCTCCATCGCCCCCGAGCGCTCCCGGCCACGCCCCCCTGCGCCACGACCCGCTCCCACCGTCGCCGTCGTCGCCGGCCACACCCCTGCCCCGGCCCGCGCCCCCCACCGTGGCCATCGCCGACGCCCTCACCGCCCCCGCCGTTGCCCTCGCCGACCGCCCCCGATGTGAGCCGCGGCCGCCACGGCTCTGTTCAGTGCTTTTTTTATCATATAATCTGTATTATTTTTTTTGTTCATTTCATTTTTTGTTTGTATGAATAATGTGGTAGCTATATGATGAATGGATGTGGCTATGTATGTATGAATATAATGTTCATAGCATTTTTTTGTTTATATATGTTTTTTCATATATGTATTATATTTTTTATTTAGGTTAGTAGATATCGCTTTTAGGTTAGTGTGATTAGTAGTTGAACTAGTTGATTTAATAAAACTACTTTATTAAATTTTACTATATATAGAAGTAGTTTATTTTTAGTAAGTACTACTTTATTTTATTTATTTATAGTAAGTTCTTAGTAGTTGAACTAGTTTATTTAATAAAACTACTTTATTTTACTATATATAGAAGTAGTTTATTTTTAGCAAGAAAATTAATAGAACTAGTTTATTTTTTTAGTTCAAGCAATTAATCCCGCATCAACATCGACGATGCCTATCCCGCATCCTCGTTGTCAACTCGGTGGAGGATGCCGGCTTGATCAGAGGGGCCATGTCCGGGACTAGACTCCGCCGGGCTGGTATTGGGAGGTACTACCTTTCGGTGGGCGTAGGTTGGTGAGGAGCCAGCCCGTCATTGACCCGATCCTTGTTTGATGGCGGTCGCGTGGGCCAGCAACAGTGCCGAGGCTTCCGGACACCGCAGAGGTCGTACGTCACCGTGTCAGCAAGGAGGACGAGCACGTCTGTAGCTACATGGTTGCGTTGGAGGGCAGGTTCGACAATACCAGGCAGGTTCTTCAGGGATCTCACTAGAGCTATGATCATGCGATGGTTCCTTCTCTTTGGGTGTCCACCGCCCGCGACGATACCCGTCGGGCGCTACGGTTCTAGCAGTATTAGCGATGCTATGTATGATAGTATTCGAGGAGTATTAGTGATAATATTCGATGATGTACGGACACAAGAGATGATGTAGCTTTGCTTATAATTGAATGCATGCTAATTTGAATACTACTTTATTTTACGATTTGCTTTTGCTTATTGAATGCTCAAATTGGGAAAGTACTCCTACTTTGAATGCTAAAATTGGAGAGCACTATGCAAGGCGTATGCATTTGATTACTTGATAGCTTAAAGGTTTTTGTTTTTACAGAAATCTAGGAGCCCCCTCCATCATCCGCGCCGTCGTCCCCGTCACCGACCCCTCCGACCTTGAGGTGAGGCCAGCCAAATCTCCATGTCAATATGAGTCCTATAATATGATTCCACGGGTTGACTTTAAGTCTGTCGAGTCTCCACCATATATGAGAGGACAAAGAATCCCGACTGTTGTCATGGGGGTAGCTTCTCCTTCATTCCCGTGTACTAGACACATAATTTGGTGTAATGCACTCGGGAATGAAAGGAGGAGCTACCATCACCGACGGTCGCAAATGTTAGAGAGGAATCAGTGAGGGAGAGTCTCCATCCATATACATATATGAGAGGACAAAGAATCCCGACTGTTGTCGTGGGGGTAGTTTCTCCTTCATTCCCGTGTGCTAGACAATTTGGTGTAATGCACTCGGGAATGAAAGGAGGAGCTACCATCACCGACGGTCGAATATATGTACACCATGTGAGCTGAGAGTTTTCAAGAAAAGGCTCGACAGACTGATAGTCAACCCATGATGAATAATAATGATCTAATTTAGGTTATTTTTAGTACATATATTTAATTGTACAAGTTTAATATTTGAATTATGAACATAGGGAATGTCATACTCGGGCAATGAAAACCGCCCGGGGGAGTGCGACTGGTGCCACGACGACCGAGGTATGTGCGACAGGTTCCTTGAGCTGGACGAAGATCGACGCTTCAGCATTAAGCTCGAGGAGACCTTCGGTGTTGAAATGGTACACAATGACAACAATAGTTTTTTCGTAATTAAGCACGACTTCAACTATTTCAACGTGTACTTTTCATCTTTTCCAATTCGACTAGCTTATCCCATGCTATGCAAGACGCTATGTCTTGGAGATGATGGGTTTTGAAGACCATGAAAGTATGGAATCAAAGAAAATTCACCTAAGGACCCATCATGGTGTGGATTTTGAAGTAAAGTGGTGCAATTCTGAGAGTGTAACCCATTTTGGTTGCAAAAATTGGGAAGCACTTTGCAAGATGTATGGTTTTCACGAGGGTATGCTTGTCACCATGGATCTTGGTGATCCTAAAATCGAGCAAGACAATATGGACATTTGGGTCCTTGTTGATACGCTTCCAATTCTTCCCCTATGTGAGCTTCTCAAACATAGTTATTAAGTAATTTATAATGTTTATTTCAAAATAGTTGACAACTTATTTCCATTGACAGCTTATTTTCATTCTTCAAAGAATGTGCGGAAGATGGTAGACAAAACCTACTACACCGATGGCTCCGAATTAACTTATCAGGAGAAAAATCATATGATCGCATTTTGTACTAATATTGAGAATTACAATATCTACAATCAAACTCCTCAACATTATGGTCAATACGTGCCACTAGTGCACGTGTTGAACTACGATAACTACCATGGAGATACCCCGGTAAGCTTTTATACTATTACGACATCCGTGCATCTTTTGCATACTTCTAAAACAAGTACAACATTGCTAACTACAAAGTTATTACTATGTTTTTCAACAGATAACCCAAATGATTGTGTGCCTCATCTGATGTATCAGCACGGTCGCCTTGATGTTTTGAACATACAACCAGGTCATCCTACGAATCTCAATGGTCCATACCGGATTTCTAAAAGAAGTGGAGACATGACAATCAAAGAATGGAAAAAATGTATGGATAGTCGTAAGGAAGTTCTTGGAAGTAAAAGGAAGCGAAGCGCAAGAATTGGAGACATGATGATCTCCATTCTCCATAATGGAGAGTCAGGGTCTGTATTGTTTCATGCTATTTTACCTTAAGGGTATTTAGGTCCTACCTAATACTGATGATCATGTGCTAAGAAGAATTAAGTAGGGTTGGTTCGATGACTATGAGGATGATGATCATATGACTTGTTATTAATAACGAGTAGAAGTTGTATGATGATGCATGATTAGTAGGACTTGTTATTATATATGATGATGCATGATGCGAGCATGAAGAGTTATCATATATCAGCGGGTGAAATGAACATAGCAGTAGCGTTGGTAAACCAAGCACGGAGATATAAGAGAGGACACTTTTCTCTATTAGCTACCTAATAACAACCTAAATTAACCCCCAAAACCCATAAACCAACACCTTTATAAAAAAACCTCAGCTCTAGCTAGCTGCTGACGCGTGGATGCCTTTTGGTCCCGGTTTATGTCATCAACCGGGATCGAAGGTCCCCCTGCCTGGGCTGGCCGTAGCGGCCACGTGGAGGCCCATCTGTCCCAGTTCGTGTAAGAACCGGGACTAAAGGCCAAGGGCATTAGTAACGACCTTTTAGTCCCGGTTCCTAAACCGGGACAGAAGGCCCTTACGAACCGGGACAAATGGCCCTTTTCTACTAGTGCTCACTCACTAGTGGGATATTATTTTTTATTCTTCAATACACATATACTCAGTTAAACCAACAACTTTCAGTTAAACCCGAGCACGTCAGGGAGGGCGAGGGCAAATCACCTGCGGTACCAATTCTGGCGGTAGTTTCTGTTGGAAATATGCCCTAGAGGCAATAATAAAATGATTATTATTATATTTCCTTGTTCATGATAATTGTCTATTATTCATGCTATAATTGTGTTATCCGGAAATCCTAATACATGTGTGAATACATAGACCACAACATGTCCCTAGTGAGCCTCTAGTTGACTAGCTCGTTAATCAACAGATAGTCATGGTTTCCTGACTATGGACATTGGATGTCATTGATAACAGGATCACATCATTAGGAGAATGATGTGATGGACAAGACCCAATCCTAAGCATAGCACAAGATCGTGTAGTTCATTTGCTAGAGCTTTTCAATGTCAAGTATCATTTCCTGAGACCATGAGATCGTGTAACTCCCGGATACCGTAGGAGTGCTTTGGGTGTACCAAACATCACAACGTAACTGGGTGACTATAAAGGTACACTACATGTATCCCCGAAAGTATCTGTTGGGTTGACATGGATCGAGACTGGGATTTGTCACTCCGTATGACGGAGAGGTATCTCTGGGCCCACTCGGTAATGCATCATCATAATGAGCTCAATGTGACCAAGTGGTTGGTCACGGGATCATGCATTATGGTACGAGTAAAGTGACTTGCCGGTAATGAGATTGAACGAGGTATTGGGATACCGACGATCGAATCTCGGGAAAGTAACGTACCGATTGACAAAGGGAATTGTATACGGGATTACTTGAATCCTCGACATCGTGGTTCATTCGATGAGATCATCATGGAACATGTGGGAGCCAACATGGGTATCCATATCCCACTATTGGTTATTGGTCGGAGAGCTGTCTCGGTCTTGTCTGCATGATTCCCGAACCCGTAGGGTCTACACACTTAAGGTTCGGTGACGCTAGGGTTGTAGAGATATTAGTATGCAATAACCCGAAAGTTGTTTGAAGTCCCGGATGAGATCCCAGACGTCACGAGGAGTTCCAAAATGGTCCGGAGGTGAAGAATTGTATATAGGAAGTCCAGTTTCGGCCATCGAGAAAGTTTCGGGGGTCATTGGTATCGTACCGGGACCACCAGAAGGGTCCTGGGGGTCCATCGGGTGGGGCCACCTATCCCGGAGGGCCCCGTGGGCTGAAGAGGGAAGGGAACCAGCCCCTGGTGGGCTGGTGCGCCCCCCTTGGGCCTCCTCCTGTGCCTAGAGTTGGAAACCCTAGGGGTGGGGGGCGCCCCACTTGACTTGGGGGGCAAGTCCCCCCTAGGCCGCCGCCCCCCTTGAGATGGGATCTCTAGGGGGCCGGCGCACCCCCTAGGCCCCTCTATAAAGAGGGGGGAGGGAGGGCAGCCACACCCTAGTCCCTGGCGCCTCCCTCTCCCCTCGTACCACCTCTCCCTCTCGCTGAGCTTGGCGAAGCCCTCCCGAGATCGCCGCTGCTTCCACCACCACGCCGTTGTGCTGCTGGATCTCCATCAACCTCTCCTTCCCCCTTGCTGGATCAATAAGGAGGATACGTCTTCCCCAACCGTATGTGTGTTGAACGCAGAGGTGCCGTCCGTTCGGCACTAGGATCTTCGGTGATTTAGATCACGATGAGTACGACTTCCTCAACCCCATTCTCTTGAACGCTTCCGCTCGCGATCTACAAGGGTATGTAGATGCACTCCTCTCTCTCGTTGATTGATCTTGGTGAAGCATAGAAATTTTTTATTTTCTCTAAGGTTCCCGAACAGTTTCATCGTCGGGACTCGCTTTCGACGGTTATTTGAGCTCCGGGATGCAACAACTCGATTTTGACAGTGATGCTCGAAATCTTGAGAAGCACTATGATTCTGGAAACGATTCGATCCTGATGGGGAAACATACGATAATCCTCGCGAAAATCCTTAGGTGTCTCCCAAAATAATCTGTATAATTTTTACCAATGCTTTTCCTCCTTCGATACCGTTCCACCTCGGAGAACAACACTCAGCCTAGAAGGGAAGTGGAGGTTGTGGGCGGCGAGAAGGGAAGTGGACTCTGTGCCTCTTTTATAGATATTAATAGTGCACTATAGGAATAGTGGTGGTAAAAGTGCCACGGCCATTGTGGGAGATGTGGAGGGAGGTGAAACTTCCCTTTCGTGTGAGTGGTTGATGGATGGAGCGGGCTCCATACGAACGCTCCCAGGAAACAAATATAAGGGTACGGTGGCTCGATACAGATGTCGTCCATAAGTTATGGCGACTAGACGTCGTATGACGACTCTGCTAGATTGCCATTGTGACACAAAATCATTGTGTTGATAGTTATTATGTCGACCAACCCAATATGATGGTTCCGGCAGAGTTGCTCTCATGCCCCGTTTGGGGCTTTTGTGTGAATATTTGCATGATTTACAAGAATGCCTGCCCCACCCTAAAAAAATAGTTTGGTCATGTGAAACTTGTGTGAGGAGACCAGATCCAATAGTGTTTTCAAAATTTAAAGTAAGCCGACCAACTTGTGCATTATTATTATGTTCATCTGATGCGAGTACCACCATCCCATAAATTTAATATGGGAAATATTAAGACCCACACGTGTGGGCGTCTGGGAACTCGCTCACACGCATGGATCCTCGTCCAACCACTTCTGCACGAATCCTGACGCGTTCTAGCAGATTTTTTATGCCACATAGGATTGGGTTCATGTGTGGGCGTTTAGCAATACGCCCACACATTCTTTTTCACCACACGGTGGGTTGGTGTACGGGCGTTTAGCAATTCGCCCACACACCAGTTTTCATGCACGCAGAGGGGTTGGTGTGTGGGCATTTATCACTTCGCCCACACGCCCGTCTCCTCGCCCACACCCAAAGCTGTTAGTTGCCATGTATTTCTGCAGGGTACATGGCAACTGCCCTAGCTTTGCTTGTAAGCAGATGGCAACTCTCTTTTACCCAAGCTGCCATACGTTTTTGCATGGTACATGGCAACTACCCTAGCTTTGCTTGTAAGCAGATGAAAACTCTCTTTTACCTGAGTTGCCATACGTTTTTGCATGGTACATGGCAACTGCCCTAGCGTGCATGTAACACTAGTAGAAAAAGGGCCATTTATCCTGGTTCGTAAGGGCCTTCTGTCCCGGTTTAGGAACCGGGACTAAAAGGTCGTTACTAATGCCCTTGGTCTTTAGTCCCGGTTCTTACACGAACCGGGACAGATGGGCCTCCACGTGGCCGCTGCGGCTAGCCCAGGCAGGGGGGCCTTTGGTCCAGGTGGGTGACATAAACCGGGACCAAAAGGCATCCACGCATCAGCAGCTGGATGGAGCTGAGTTTTTTTTGAAAGAGGCTGGTTTCATGAGTAGAAAAACACCTAATAGTCCCGGTTCATGAAGCGGGACTAATGGGCCGTTACTAATACCTCCACCCATTAGTCCCGGTTCAAACCAGAACCGGGACCAATGTGCCTCCACGTGGCCCTGTGCGCCGAGCCCAGTGAGGCGGCCTTTGGTCCCGGTTGGTGGCTCCAACCGGGACCAACAGGCATCCACGCGTCAGCATTCCAGTGGCTGGGGTTTTTTTTTGAAAGGAGGGGAGGTTGGGGGTTTTGGGGGGTTAATTTAGGTGTTTCATATATTGTGTTAGCTAGCTAATTAATAGAAGAAGTGTCCTTTCTTATGTCCGTGCTTGGTCGACGCTATGTACTATATATACATAAGTGATCGAGAGAACCATTCAGTACAGAAGTTTGTCATGCATACCGAGAGAAGTGATCGATCGACCTCTCCTTCTCCGAGAGATTGGTCGAACAACAAGTTTTCGTATCATGTATCTGACGCTACTGGCTACATACATGTACAATATGTATAAGGTCTCTTAGTTACAAACCCCTAGCATTTGAAATCAATTTCCACATGGTATTCTCCGGCTTTACTAATGACGTGGTCAAGAAAGAATCCCGCCAATTCCTCTTGAATTGCTTTCATGCGATCTGGTTCTAGGAGTTCATCCCGCATCTGCCACGTCTAATTTGAAGAAGGGGGTTAATTAATACGTATATATGAATGAAACTCAACCGAAATGATGGTGTAATAAAAGGAAATTGTGAATATTATTGCTTACGCACTTCATATTGTCTTCTAGAGTAGCCCCGCTTGTTTTTCAAAGTAGCGGTGTGGATGAACTCGCACACCTAGTATCCACAAAAATCATTCCCTTCCTCCTGCCACAAGCACTTTACGAGAAATAGAGGTCAATCAAACTGATAATGAAGCATTATAAATGGCATTGATGAAAGTATAGCTATAGAATCAACGGGAGATGCGCGCAACTAGCTAGCCAGTAGTAGTTACTTTCGGGTATTTATATGCCAGCTCCTTCGGCAGTCCCGGAGCTTCTGCGGTGAACTGTTTCCAAACCCTGCAAGACAAAGAAAATAATTATTATTACTTGAGATATCAGGAAATGAACAAAAAGTTGCCGATATGGTGCGATAATGATCGATTGAACTTACTTGCTGAGCATTTCAGTGATGTCCGCATAGGAGTTGGGATCTTTCCGTCTCGAGTCTAAGACGGTTACTAGTCGACGCTCAAGCTTAATCTCCAGAAGAATATAGTGGTAGTTGCGCATGCATGCATAACTCATCAATTACATTACTATAAGCCCGCTTGAGTAATAAGGGAAACCGAATATGCACACGACAGTAACACTCATGGGCCGTTGTAAGCAAAGGGTATGGTATCTTTGTTTTGATTTTTGATCAATGATTGTAGCAAGTTGTCCTCGGCCTCTTTGACGTTCTTTTCAACCAGAAATACATCTATGATATTTGTGTTAATGAACCCAATATCATAAATTTCTTGTTTTTTGCACTCGACGATCTTCAATCTGCATAATATATTGAGGATAATTAATTATAAATACATGCAATGAAAGAGCCGAGCTATATATAGAGACTTAATGACAGAAATAGTACTTACAGGCAGTAGCAAAAGACCATTAATTTATCGAGGGCCTTTTGATTGAAGAACTCGAAGAACTCGTCAAATGGAACAGTCAACAGATGATTTGCAACGAGATCGTGCTCCTCTTTAATATGCAGATACAAAGCATTCTTACCCTCAGACTCTCTGCAGGTTTCCATGTACCAATTATGGAACTTCGCATCATTGTTGTCAGAGATGTTTCATCTTTGACGAGAGGCTTCCCGTACTCGTATCTGAATCCGTCCACCTCCAAGAAATCAGGAAGTGCATCGTCAGGCAGGTAATCGTCAAGATTGCCATAACCGGCCACCGTCCCCGGAGCATTAGACACATTGAGCGGGGGGCACGATTGTTGTGCTTGTTCGCCGAGCTGGGCAATTTTTTCCCCTTTGCTCGTTCTTTTGACCTTTTAGCATTAACAGTAGTTCCCGACCGCTGGGCTTGGAGATATGTCTGTTCAGTAATGCGCTCATAGTTGGTTCTCGGCGGAGACTTTGGTGGTTTCCTCAGGGCATCGATAGTGCGCTTTGCTTTCACCGGATCTACCTTCTCCTTCGGAGGTGGATGTCTCTTTGCTTTCACCCCTTCAAAGAACTCCTTCACGTCGGTCCGCACAATCGTATCGTTTTCCTCCTCGGACCTCTTGTACGATAACTTCTCTAGAGGCTTGAGAGATGATGGATCGTATTTGTATTGCCTCCCGCCTCTGGTTGTGCTACTAGACGCTGGAGCAGACGGAGCGGCTGCGGCGTCTGTCTTCTTTCGTGCTTGCTTACGAGGCGGAGGAGAAGGAGTACGACGCGCCGGAGCAGCCGGGGCAGCGGCGGGTCTCTTCCTCCCTTGCTGGCGAGGCAGAGAAGGAGGATGCTGCTGGCTGCTCGGGAGCGCCGGCGCTAGCGGAGAAGGAGGCGGAGTGCCGCCATGCGCCGGAGAAGGAGGCGGAGTGCCGCCACGCGTGCCCTGATCGTCACTCGCCGGAGGAGGAGGCGGTGGAGGAGGCAAAGTGCCCTGGCTCGCCGGAGCAGGAGGAGGAGGCGGAGGCGTCCAGATCAGAAGGTTGATGAGCTCCTTCTTCCATAGGCATGGAGTCTTCAGAGTTGAACCCAGCCTAGTCTCCCCTTCACCGGTAGGGTGGTCAAGCACGAGGTCCTCAAATCCCTCCGTTATTTCATCCACCATCACCTTGGCATATCCTTTTGGAATCGGCTGGCAGTGATAAGTTGTGCCGGGTCCACTAGGATAAACTTGGCCAACAGCCGCCTTGACCTTCAAAGTCATCCATCGCGCCATCATGTGGCAATTTTGAGACTCCGTGATACCATCCACGGGATAGCTGGCAGGAGCCGTCAAGACATGCTCCGGCTGAAGCAGCTCGGTGGAAGCCACGCTACTTCTCCGCTGAGATGGCGGGGTAGCTTCGGGGGAAGCTTTGGCAGGTCGTTTGCTGCGATCTGCTGCTTCTCGTTCCTCTTCTCGATCCTCTAGCCCCATTACCCTTTCGTGTAGCGCCTGCAGTTGGTCTTGCTCCAGTTTCTTCCTCCTCTCGTGGGTTTTGTAACCCCCAGCGTCCGGAAAACCAACCTTCCACGGAATGGAGCCTGGCTTGCCTCGTGTCCGTCCATGGTGCTCAGGATTCCCAAGGGCAATTATGAGCTCGTCCTTCTCCCTCTTTGGAAGGAACGTCCCTCGCTGCGCTACATCGATATAGTGTCGAAGGTTCTTGACTGGTATTTCCAGTTGCTCGTTCGTCCACTGTCAAAACCCTGTTATAGGGTCCAAGGTTCCGCCAGACCCGAAGAACCAAGTCCGGCAACGGTCTGGCCATCTCATTGTCTCTGGTTCGATCCCTTTTTCAAGAAGATCATTCTCAGCCTTGGACCACTTAGGCCGGGCTTGCAGGTAGCCACCTGACCCCGTGCGATGGTGAAGCGTCTTCTTCACAGCATTTTTCTTGTTTGTCTCCGATGTCTTCTGGGCCACAAATGCGGGCTAGTGATCTTTGATCTTCTCATATTTGCCGATGAATTCTGGTGTCTTTTTATTTTTGACAAACTGGTTCAGCTCTTTCCTCCACCTCCTCATTAGGGTTACCATCTTCTTAAGAGCACAAGACTTGATTAATTCCTCTTTAACTGGCTTCTCCAGATCCTCCTCTGGCGGTAGGGTGAAATTTGCCTTCAGCTGAGTCCAAAGACCTTCTTTCTGCATATCATTGACATAAGACACCTCAGGGTCTTCCTCCTTAGGCTTATACCATTGCTGGATACTGATCGGGATCTTGTCCCTAACAAGAACCCCGCACTGAGAAGAAAATGCCTTCCTTGTCCGGATGGGTTCAATCGGTTCGCCGTCGGGCGCGATTTCTATGATCTCAAACTTTTCATCCGAGATCAACTTTTTCTTCGGGCCTCGTCTCCTTACCGAAGTTGTGCTCGATCCGGAGGGCTAGAAATTATAAGGAAGAAAGACGAGAGTAATTAATATGTGTACATATACCAAAACAATGGAAGCATCAATTAACTAGTCAGCACGGGCTTAACTAATATATATATACCAGGCCGGGATCGGTTAGGTCACCGGAGCAGTCAGCACGGTCTCCTTCTTGTTCCTCCATTGTGTCATCGGAGCCATCATGAACATAGTCCTGTTCTTGTACCGGCATTAATGGGACGAAGCCATCATGAACATAGCCCTCTTCTTCACCCCGTTCTTCCAGCTGACCAATGGAGTCGAGGAGAAATGATGCAACTTCATCCCTTCCATTTGCGATTATGTCCCTCAATATCACTTCTGTTTCTTCGTCTCGGCAGTGCTCCATAGTTTCTGCAAATATTTACAACATGTTATATATGGTACAGATGGCAAACGTAGAACTAGCCAGCTAATCACAATAAGGAATCATGTTAGTGGCCTCGACGCTGCTTCTCTAGGGTTTGGGGCCGCCTCGACACAACAACGCTTCGAGAGAGTTAATTTGTCGGGTAGGGGCGCGGCGGGAGGGGGTAGGAGACCAACATCGTTTTCTCTCTAGGGTTTGGGTGTCCTCGATAGTTTTGGTCGAGCGAGAGGGCCGAGGGGGGGGGGTATTTATATCGACCGCCCCTCATGTCGAAGTTATCTCGAGGGGGTTATATCGACAATGACGCGACAGCGACAATAAAGGAAAATAATTAAGGAAAAGGAATAAAAGAGGAAGAAGGAAGAAGGAAGAAGAAAAAAAAAGGAGAAGAAGAAAGGAATAGAGGAGAAGAAGAAAAAATAGAATTTTTTTCTATTTTTTCTTCTTCTCCTCTATTCCTTTCTTCTTCTCCTCTTCTTTTTCTTCTTTTTTCCTCTTCTTATTTATTTCTCCTCTTCTTCCTCCCCTCTTCTTCATCTTCTTATTTTCCTTTTTCCTCTCATTCTTTTTCTTGTTCTTTCTTCCTTCTTTCTCTTTTCTTCCTTCGACCCTCTCGATCCCTCGACCCTAGAAACCTCGAACCCTCGACCCTGAAACCCTCGACCCTTGACCCCATAACGACCCTCGACCCTCTACCCTAGTTCCCGACCCTCGACCCCTCGACGATCCTCGACACCCTCGTTCCCGATAAAAATTAAGAAGAAGAAGAAAAAAAAGAGGAGAAAAAAAAGGAGAAGAAGCTCCTCTATTCCTTCTTCTTCTCCTCTTTTTTTCTTCTTCTTTCTCTTCTTCCTCTCCTCGTCTTCTCCTTCTTCTTCTCCTTCTTTCTCTACTTATTTTCCTTTTTCTTATTTTACTTTTTCCTCTCCACTAACATAAAATGCAGTAACCTAAAATGCAACAAACATAAAATGCACTAAATTGATCAACTAACCTAAAATCAGTGATAAAATGTACTAACCTAAAATCGATATCTACTAACAACTTAAAAAAAAATACATATATGAAAAAAATGCATATATGAAAAAAAACATCATCATATCATCAACAGAAAAAATGCATATATCCTAAAGTTTTTCTAAAATCTAACTTTTGCATATATGAACATATATACACAGAGAACATATACATATATACACATAGAACATATACATAAAATGCACAAAAAAAAGAGGAAAGGGCGCCGGCGGCCGGACCGAAGGCGGCGGCGTGTGGTCGATCGGGGCGACGGCGACGGGGTTGGGGAAGGGGCGGCGCGCGCGTCGACGGCGACGGGGTGGGGGCAGGGGCGGCGCGCGCGGCGACGGCGACGGCGACGGGGTCGGGGGCGGCGCGCGCGGCGACGGCGATGTGGTCGGGGCCGGCAGGGGCGGCGGGCGCGGCGACGATGTCGGGGCAGTGGCTCGGCGGCGGTCCCGGTTCGTGACTCCAACCGGGACTAATGCCCCCCTTTAGTCCCGGTTGGTGCCACCAACTGGGACCAAAGGCCTCTTTTTCGGCAGCCCAAAGGGCGGGAACAGGCGGCCTTTGGTCCCGATTGGTGGCACCAACCTGGACTAATGCCTCCCCCTTTAGTCCCGGTTGGTGCCACCAACCGGGACCAAAGGCCTCTGTGCTGCCCGCCTCGGGGCCAAAGTTTAGTCCCACCTCGCTAGTCGAGAGGGGCGCGCAGTGGTTTATAAGCCCCACTGCCGCACCCCTCTCGAGCTCCTCTCCACCGCAGGCTTTCGGGCCTACTTGCTATTGCTTTGCCTGATGGGCCTTCTGGGCCTACTGCGGGCCTGAATCCTGGCCCATAGTAGGGTTTCTAGTCGTATTCAGGCCGTGGGGGCCCAGTAGGAGGAATTTTTTTTGTTTTTTTGTTTTCTTTACTTATTGTTGCTATATTTATTTTTTTTCCAGTTTTTTTCTTTTGTTTTCTGCATTATTTATTTTCTTTTGTTTTTTGCTTTATTTTTTAATTGTTTTTGCTTTTAGTTTTAGGAAAATTATAAACTTTCTGTTAGTGCCATTAGTTTTCAAATTTGAAAACACTTTTTTTGTTTTTTTATTTTCTTTCTTGCTTTATTTATTTTATTTTGTATCTACTTACAACAAAATACTTATTGTTGTTTTTTTCTTTTGTTTTCTGCATTATTTATTTTCTTTTGTTTTTTGCTTTATTTTTTAATTGTTTTTGCTTTTAGTTTTAGGAAATTATAAACTTTCTGTTAGTGCCATTAGTTTTCAAATTTGAAAACACTTTTTTTTATTTCTTGCTTTATTTTTTTTTTGTTTCTACTTACAACAAAATACTTATTGTTGCTATTTTTAATTATTACCAGGGTCGGACCATAAGACATTAGAGCATTTCAAATGAACTCTGAAAAAGTTGAAAGTTGACATGGTATCATAAATTGACCCACATAGCATGTGCATGTACAAAACGGACAATGGTATCATACTCGTCAGTTATAAAGTTGGCATGGTATCATCATAATAGTTGCGGGAGAAAGTCTTCACTTTTTCTTCGCTTGTGTCATTTGCTTATTGCGCCGTAACCATGGATAATCTTCATCATTTATCAGGATGCTGGGGTCAGCCTCGACTTTGAAGGGAGGAATTTCATGAAACTTTTCATAATCTTCAGACATGTCTGTCTTGTCCTCCACTCCCACGATGTCCCTTTTTCCTGAAAGAACTATGTGGCGCTTTGGCTCATCGTATGATGTATTCACTTCCTTATCTTTTCTCTTTCTCGGTCTGGTAGACATGTCCTTCACATAGATAACCTGTGCCACATCATTGGCTAGGACGAACGGTTCGTCAATATACCCAAGAGTCTTCATATCCACTGTTGTCATTCTGTACTATGGGTCTGCCTGTACCCCGCCTCCTGACAGATTGACCCATTTGCACTTAAACAAAGGGACCTTAAAATCTACTCCATAGTCAAGTTCCCATATGTCCACTATGTAACCATAATATGTGTCCTTTCCCCTCTCGGTTGTTGCAAAAAAGCGGACACCGCTGTTTTGGTTGGTGCTCTTTTGATCTTGGTCAATCTTGTAAAATGTATTCCCATTTATCTCGTATCCTTTCCAAATCAATACAAACAAAGATGGTTCCCTGGACAACAAGTACAGCTCATCACAAACAGTGTTGTCACCACTGATACGTGCTTCCAACCAACTGCTGAAAGTCCTGATGTGTTCACATGTAATCCAGTCGTCGCACTGCTCCGGGTGTTCGGAGCGTAGACTGTTCTTGTGTTCATTGACATACGGGGTCACCAAGGTAGAGTTCTGTAGAACTGTGTAGTGTGCTTGAGACCAAGAATATCCGTCCCTGCATATTATTGAGTCCCTTCCAAGCGTGCCTTTTCCAGTCAGTCTCCCCTCATACCGCGATTTAGGGAGACCTATCTTCTTAAGGCCAGGAATGAAGTCAACACAAAACCCAATGACATTCTCTGTTTGATGGCCCATGGAGATGCTTCCTTCTGGCCTAGCGCGGTTACGGACATATTTCTTTAGGACTCCCATGAACCTCTCAAAGGGGTACATATTGTGTAGAAATATGGGGCCCAGAATGACAATCTCGTCAACTAGATGAACTAGGACGTGCGTCATGATATTGAAGAAGGATGGTGGGAACACCAGCTCGAAACTGACAAGACATTGCACCACATCACTCCTTAGCCTTGGTATGATTTCTGTATCGATCACCATCTGAGAGATTGCATTGAGGAATGCACATAGCTTCACAATGGCTAATCGGACATTTTCCGGTAGAAGCCCCCTCAATGCAACCGGAAGCAGTTGCGTCATAATCACGTGGCAGTCATGAGACTTTAGGTTCTGAAACTTTTTCTCTGCCATATTTATTATTCCTTTTATATTAGACGAGAAGCTAGTCGGGACATTCATACTAAGCAGGCATTCGAAGAAGATTTCCTTCTCTTCTTTGGTAAGAGCATAGCTGGCAGGACCTTCATACTGCTTTGGAGGCATGCCGTCTTTTTCGTGCAAACGTTGTAGGTCCTCCCGTGCCTCAGATGTATCTTTTATCTTCCCATACACGCCCAAGAAGCCTAGCAGATTCACGCAAAGGTTCTTCGTCCCGTGCATCACGTCGATCGAAGAGCGGACCTCTAGGTCTTTCCAGTAGGGTAGGTCCCAAAATATAGATTTCTTCTTCCACATGGGTGCGTGTCCCCCAGCATCACTTGAAACAGCTAGTGCGCCGGGACCCTTTCCAAAGATTACATGTAAATCATTGCCATAGCAAGTATGTGATCACCGGTACGCATGGCGGGCTTCTTCCGGTGATCTGCCTCGCCTTTGGAATGCTTGCCTTTCTTTCGACATTGATGGTTGGTCGGAAGAAATCGACGATGGCCCAGGTACACATTCTTCCTGCAGCTTGCCAGGTATATACTATCGGTGTCAAGTAAACAGTGCATGCATGCTCGGTATCCCTTGTTTGTCTGTCCTGAAAGGTTACTGAGAGCAGGCCAATCGTTGATGGTCACGAACAGCAATGCCTTTAGGTTAAATTCCTCCTGTTTGTGCTCATCCCACGTACGTACACCGTTTCCATTCCACAGCTGTAAAAGTTCTTCAACTAATGGCCTTAGGTACACATCAATGTCGTTGCCGGGTTGCTTAGGGCCTTGGATGAGAACTGGCATCATAATGAACTTCCGCTTCATGCACATCCAAGGAGGAAGGTTATACATACATAGAGTCACGGGCCAGGTGCTGTGATTGCTGCTCTGCTCCCTAAAAGGATTAATGCCATCCGCGCTTAAAGCAAACCATACGTTCCTTGGCTCACTTGCAAACTCATCCTAGTACTTTCTCTCGATTTTTCTCCACTGCGACCCGTCAGCGGGTGCTCTCAACTTCTCGTCTTTCTTACGGTCCTCACTGTGCCATCGCATCAACTTGGCATGCTCTCTGTTTCTGAACAGACGTTTCAACCGTGGTATTATAGGAGCATACCACATCACCTTCGCAGGAAGCCTCTTCCTGGGGGGCTCACCGTCAACATCACCAGGGTCATCTCGTCTGATCTTATACCGTAATGCACCGCATACCGGGCATGCGTTCAGATCCTTGTACGCACCGCAGAAGAGGATGCAGTCATTAGGGCATGCATGTATCTTCTGCACCTCCAATCCTAGAGGGCATACGACCTTCTTTGCTGCATATGTACTGTCGGGCAATTCCTTATCCTTTGGAAGCTTCTTCTTCAATATTTTCAGTAGCTTCTCAAATCCTTTGTCAGGCACAGCATTCTCTGCCTTCCACTGCAGCAATTCTAGTACGGTACCGAGCTTTGTGTTGCCATCTTCGCAATTGGGGTACAACCCTTTTTTGTGGTCCTCTAACTTGCGATCGAACTTCAGCTTCTCCTTTTGACTTTCGCATTGTTTCCTTGCATCGACAATGACCCGACGGAGATCATCATCATCGGGCACATCGTTTGGTTCCTCTTGATCTTCAGCAGCTTCGCCCGTTGCAGCATCATCGTGCACATCGTCTGGTTCCTCTTGATCTTCAGTAGCATCACCGTATTCATGGGGCACATAGTTGTCATCGTACTCTTCTTCTTCGCCGTCTTCCATCATAACCCCTATTTCTCCGTGCCTCGTCCAAACATTATAGTGTGGCATGAAACCCTTGTAAAGTAGGTGGGTGTGGAGGATTTTCCAGTCAGAGTAAGACTTCGTATTCCCACATATAGGGCATGGACAACACATAAAACCATTCTGCTTGTTTGCCTCATCCACTTCAAGAAAATCATGCACGCCCTTAATGTACTCGGAGGTGTGTCTTGAACCGTACATCCATTGTCGGTTCATTTGCGTGCATTATATATAATTAAGTGTGTCAAAAATCATTACAGAACATCATGAATAGATAATTAAGTGACCAAATTAATAGAAGTTCATCATCACATTAAAACCAAAGTACATACATAGTTCTCATCTAACAACATAAAGCTCTGCAGAGCATCTAAATTAATTAAACCATACACTGAAACTATGTAAAACATTTCAATGCGAAAAAATGCGATCATAATCGCAACCAATGTAACAACTGATCCAACGGCATAATGATACCAAGCCTCGGTATGAATGGCATATTTTCTAATCTTTCTAATCTTCAAGAGCATTGCATCCATCTTGATCTTGTGATCATCGACGACATCCGCAACATGCAACTCCGATATCATCTTCTCCTCCTAGATTTTTCTAATTTTTTCCTTCAACAAATTGTTTTCTTCTTCAACTAAATTTAACCTCTCGACAATAGGGTCGGTTGGAATTTCCGGTTCAACAACCTCCTAGATAAATAAAATCTATGTCACGTTGGTCGGCATAATTGTCATAAACAATAAATGAACCAATAGTTATGAAAAGATAATATATACCACATCTGAATCATAGACAGGACGAGGGCCGACGGGGGCGGATACCAAAACCATCGCACTATATAAGATGCAATAATAAAAGTAAGAAAATTATACAAGTATCTATATAAACATACAAGTAAGAGTTTTTTTTTCTTTCAGAAAGAAGATAAGAACAAGAGGCTCACTACGGTGGTGCCGGCGACGAGATCGGCGCGGGCAATCGACGGCGGTGAAGACAGGGACGGGACGTGACAGACCGCTAAACCTAGACAAATATTGAGAAAAATAGAGCTTGGAGGTGGAGCTTGGAGAGGAGAAAGCTTAAGTAGTGTGGCTCGGGCATTCCATCGAACACCTCGTGTGCACAGGAGGTGAGCTAGAGCACCACAAAGCTCTCTCCTCGCCGGCCACAAAAAACAGAGCAGTGAGAGTGCTCTGCTCGCGAGGTATATACAGGTAATTAATTGGTCCCGGTTTGTGGCTTGAACCGGGACTAAAGGGAAGCCTTTGGTGCCGGTTCAGGCCACCAACCGGGACAAATGGTGGTGGGCCAGGAGCAAGGCAGATTGGTCCCGGTTCGTCCCACCAACCGGGACCAAAAGGTCCAGACGAACCGGGACCAATGGCCCACGTGGCCCGGCCGGCCCCCGGGGCTAACGAACCGGGTCCAATGCCCCCATTGGTCCTGGTTCTGGATTGAACCGGGACTAATGGGCTGACCCGGCCTGGACCAATGCCCCCTTTTCTACTAGTGTTTTGGGGTTTTGGGGGTTAATTTAGGTTGTTATTAGCTAGCTAATAGAGAGAAGTGTCCTCTCTTATATCTCTGTGCTTGGTTTACCAACGCTACTGTTATGTTCATTTCACCCGCTGATATATAATAACCCTTCATGCTAGCATCATGCATCATCATATATAATAACAAGTCCTACTAATCATGCATCATCATACAACTTCTACTCGTTATTAATAACAAGTCATACGATCATCATCCTCATAGTCATCGAACCAACCCTACTTAACTGTTCTTAGCACATGATCATCAGTATTAGATAGGACCTAAATACCTTTAAGGTAAAATAGCATAAAACAATATAGACCCTGACTCTCTATTATGGAGAATGGAGATCATCCTGTCTCCAATTCTTGCGCCTCGCTTCCTTTTCCTTCCAAGAACCTCCTTACGACTGTCCATACATTTTTTCCATTCTTTGATTGTCATATCTCCACATCTTTTAGAAATCCGGTATGGACAGTTGAGGTTCGTAGGATGACCTGGTTGTATGTTCAAAACATCAAGGCGACCGTGCTGATACATCAGATGAGGCACACAATCATTCGAGATTATCTGTTGAAAAACATAGTAATAACTTCGTGGTTAGCAATGATGTACTAGTTTTAGAAGTATGCAAAAGATGCACGGATGTCGTAATAGTAAAAAAGCTTACCGGGGTATCTCCATGGTAGTTACCATAGTTCAACACGTGCACTAGTGGCACGTATTGACCATAATGTTGAGGAGTTCGATTGTAGATATTGTAATTCTCAAGATTAGTACAAAATGTGATCAGATGATTTTTCTCCTGATAAGTTAATTCGGAGCCATCGGTGTAGTGGGATTTGTCTACCATCTTCCGCACATTCCTTGAAGAATGAAAATAAGCTGTCAACTATTTTGAAATAAACAATATAAATTACTTAATAACTATGTTTGAGAAGCTCACATAGGGGAAGAATTGGAAGCGTATCAACAAGGACCCAAATGTCCAAATTGTCTTGCTCGATTTTAGGATCACCAAGATCCATGGTGACAAGCATACCCTCATGAAAACCATACATCTTGCAAAGTGCTTCCCAACTTTTGCAACAAAAATGGGTTACACTCCAAGAATTGTACAACTTTACTTCAAAATCCACACCATGATGGGTCCTTAGGTGAATTTTCTTTGATTCCATACTTTCATGGTCTTCAAAACTCATCCTCACCAAGACATAGCGTCTTGCATATTATGGGATAACTAGTCGAAATGGAAAAGATGAAAAGTACACGTTGAAATAGTTGAAGTCGTGCTTAATTACGAAAAAAACTCTTGTCGTTGTTGTATACCGTTTCAACATCGAAGGTCTCCTCGAGCTTAATGTTGAAGCGCCGATCTTCGTCCAACTCAAGGAACCTGTCGCACATACCTCGGTCATCGTGGCACCAGTCGCACTCCCCCGGGCGGATTTCATCATCCGAGTACGACATTTCCTATGTTCATAATCAAATATGAAACTAGTACAATTAAATATATGTACTAAAAAACCTAAATTAGATCATTATTATTCATCATGGGTTGACTATCGGTCTGTCGAGCCTTTTCTTGAAAACTCTCAACTCATGTGGTGTAAATATATTCGATCATCGGTGATGGTAGCTCCTCCTTTCATTCTTGAGTGCATTACACCAAATTGTCTAGCACACGGGAATGAAGGAGAAGCTACCCCGACGACAACAGTCGGGATTCTTCATCCTCTCATATATATATGGTTGGAGACTCTCCCTTACTGATTCCTCTCTGGCATTTGCAACCGTCGGTGATGGTAGCTCCTCCTTTCGTTCTCGAGTGCATTACACCAAACTGTGTGTCTAGCACACGGGAACGAAGGAGAAGCTACCCCCACGACAACAGTCGAGATTCTTCGTCCTCTCATATATGGTGGAGACTCCACAGACTTAAAGTCAACCCGAGGACTCATATTATAGGACTCATATTGACATGAAGATTTGGCTGGTCTCACCTCGAGGTCGGAGGGGGGGGGGGGGGTCAGGGATAACAGCGCGGATGATGGAGGGGGCTCCTAGATTTCTGTAAAAACAAAAACCCTATAAGCTATCAAGTAATCAAATGCATACGCCTTGCATAGTGCTCTCCAATTTTAGCATTCAAAGAAGGAGTACTTTTTTATTTTGAGCATTCAATAAGCAAAACCAAATCGTAAAATAAATTAGTATTCAAATTAGCATGCATTCAATTATAAGCAAAACTACATCATGTCTTGTGCCCGTACATCGTCGAATATTATCACTAATACTCCTCGAATACTATCATACATATAGCATCGCTAATACAGCTAGAACCGTAGCTCCCGATGGGTATCATCGCGGGCGGTGGATACCCAAAGAGAAAGAACCATCACAGGATCATAGATCCAGTGAGATCCGTGAAGAACCTGCCAGGTATTGTCGAACATGCCCTCCAAAGCAACCATGTATCGACGGACGTGCTTGTCCACCTCGCTGACATGGTGACGTACCACCTCCGCGGTGTCCGGAAGCCTCGGCACCGTCACAGGCCCACGCGACCGCCACCAAACAAGGATCGGGTCAACGACGAGCTGGCTCCTCACCAACCTACGCCCCCCGGAAGGTAGCACCTCCCAATACCAGCCTGGCAGAGTCCAGACCCGGACATGGCCCCTCTGATCAAGCCGGCCTCCTCCGCCGAGTCGACGACGAGGATGCGGGATAGGCATCGTCGACGTCGATGCGGGATGAATTGCTTGACCTAAAAAAATAAACTAGTTCTATTAATTTTATTGCTAAAAATAAACTACTTCTATATATAGTAAAATAAAGTAGTTTTATTAAATCAACTAGTTCAACTACTAAGCACTTACTATAAATAAATAAAATAAAGTAGTACTTACTAAAAATAAACAACTTCTATATATAGTAAAATTTAATAAAGTAGTTTTATTAAATCAACTAATTCAACTACTAAGCACACTAACCTAAAATCGATATCTACTAACCTAAATAAAAAAACATATATGAAAAAAAAACATATATAAACAAGAAAATGCTATGAACATTATATTCATACATACATAGCCACATCCATTCATCATATAGCTACCACATTATTCATACAAACGAAAAAAATGCAATGAACAAAAAAACAATACAAATTATATGAAAAAAAAGCACTGAACAGAGCCGTGGCGGCGGCGACTCACATCGGGGGCGGCCGGCGAGGGCGACGGCGAGGGCAGCGAGGGCGTCGGCGATGACCATGATGGGGGTGCAGGCCGGGGCAGGGGCATGGCCGGCGACGGCGGCGACGGTGGGGCGGGTCGTGGCGCTGGGGGGCGCGGCCGGGCGCGCTCGGGTGCGGTGGAGGGCGATGGCGTCGGCGTGGGCTCGGGGGCGGCGGACGGCATCGGCGTGGGCACGGGCGACGGCGACGGAGGCGGGGCAGCCTGGCGACGTCGAGGAGGTCGGCGCGTCGGGCGCAACTGGTGATGGAAATCTGAAATTTTCTAAGTGCTGGTTTATATAGCAAAGGCTTTGGTCCCGGTTCGTCGCAACAACCGGGACCAATGCAGCCTTTAGTCCCGGTTGGTGCCACCAACCGGGACCAAAGGTCTCTTTTCAGCAGCCCAAAGGGCGGGAAGTAGAGGGCTTTGGTCCCGGTTCGTGGCACCAACCGGGACCAATGTCCTGTGGCTGCCAAAGCCGTGGTGCGGCGGGATGTTTAGTCCCACCTCGCAAGCCGAGGAGCGGCAGGACCGGTTTATAATCCCTGCCCCGCCAGCTCCATTGAGCTCCTCTCAACTGCAGGCCTCTGGGCCTAATCTCACACTTCTATGCCTGTGGGCCTGCTGGGCCTTCTACGAGCCTGGATCCTGGCCCATGGATGGGTTTCTAGTTGTATTCATGCCATGGTGGCCCAGTAGGTGGCATTTTTTAAATTCTTCCTAGTTTTTTTATTTTCTTTTTTGCTTTATTTATTTTATTTTGTTTCTATTTACAACAAAATACTTATTGTTGCTATTTTATTTATTTCAGGAAAATTCTTTTTGCTTATAATGTTTTGAACATAAAATACTTTGGTAATTTTAAGTCTATAAATTTTATTTATGTTATTAAAGCTTATTTTATTTTATTTTATTTTATTTCTACTTATATATTTTATTAAAGTTTATTTTATTTTATTTGGTTTCTACTTAGATTATCAATTTTCATCCCTTTGTGACTTCATTTGTTATTTTTCATGCATTTACTGATTATTTTGAGCTATAAGACCCTGAAATTGAAAAGCAGTTCAAATGAACTCTAAAAAGGTTGGAAGTTGGCATGGTATCGTCATTTTACCCACATAGCATGTGCAAGAAAGTTGAGAGGGTTACGGCAAAAACTGGATGCACTTCGTGTACAAAACGGACAATCTCTTTCGAAGTTTCAGGATTTCATACGGAAACTCGTCTGTTACAAAGGGATTTCATTTTTTTAAACTTATTTGAACTCCTGACTTTTTGTGTGTTCAAAATGCACCATTCAAATCCACATCATCAATTTTCAACCCTTTCTGACTTTATTTGTTATTTTTCATGCATTTACTGATTATTTTGAGCTATAAGACCCTGAAATTGAAAAGCAGTTCAAATCAACTCTGAAAAGGTTGAAAGTTGGCATGTTATCATCATTTCATCCACATAGCATGTGCAAGATAGTTGAGAGGGTTACGGCAAAAACTGGATGCACTTCGTGTACAAAACGGACAATCTCTTTTGAAGTATCAGGATTTCATACGGAAACTTGTCTATTACAACAGGCATTTCAAATGAACTACGAAAAGGTTGAAAGTTGGCATGGTATCATCATAATAGTTGTGGAGAAAGTCTTCACTTTTTCTTCGCTTGTGTCCTTTCCTTATTGCGCTGTAACCATGGATAATCTTCATCATTTATCAGGATGCTTGGGTCAGCCTTGACTTTGAAGGGAGGAATTTCATGAAACTTTTCATAATCTTCGGACATGTGTGTCTTGCCCTCCACTCCCACGATGTCCCTTTTTCCTGAAAGAACTATGTGGCGCTTTGGCTCATCGTATGATGTATTCGCTTCCTTATCTTTTCTTTTTCTCGGCTTGGTAGACATGTCCTTCACATAGATAACCAGTGCCACATCATTGGCTAGGACGAACGGTACGTCAGTGTACTCAAGATTGTTCAGTACTATTGTCATTCCATACTATGGGTCTACCTGTACCCTACGTCTTGACAGATTGACCCATTTGCACTTAAACAAAGGGACCTTAAAATCATGTCCATAGTCAAGTTCCCATATGTCCACTATGTAACCATAATATGTGTCATTTCCCCTCTCGGTTGCTGCATCAAAGCGGACACCGCTGTTTTGGTTGGTGCTCTTTTGATCTTGGGCGATCGTGTAAAATGTATTCCCATTTATCTCGTATCCTCTGTAAGTCAATACAGTCGAAGATGGTCCCCTGGACAACGAGTACAACTCATCACAAACAGTGTTGTCACCTCTGAGACGTGTTTCCAACCAACTGATGAAAGTCTTGATGTGTTCACATGTAATCCAGTCGCCGCACTGCTCCGGGTATTTGGAGCGCAAATTGTTCTTGTGTTAATCGACATACGGGGTCACCAAGGTAGAGTTCTGTAGAACTGTGTAGTGTGCTTGAGACCAAGAATATCCGTCCCTGCATATTATTGAGTCCCCTTCAAGTGTGCCTTTTCCAGTTAGTCTCCCCTCATACCGCGATTTAGGGAGACCTATCTTCTTAAGGCCAGGAATGAAGTCAACACAAAACCCAATGACATCCTCTGTTTGATGGCCCATGGAGATGCTTCCTTCTGGCCTAGCGCGGTTACAGACATATTTCTTTAGGACTCCCATGAACCTCTCAAAGGGGTACATATTGTGTAGAAATACGGGGCCCAGAATAACACTCCTTAGCCTTGGTATGATTTCTGGATCGATCACCTTCTGAGAGATTGCATTGAGGAATGCACATAGCTTCACAATGGCTAATCGGACGTTTTCCAGTAGAAGCCCCCTCAATGCAACCGGAAGAAGTTGCGTCATAATGACGTGTCAGTCATGAGACTTTAGATTCTGGTACTTTTTCTCTGGCATATTTATTATTCCCTTTATATTCGACGAGAAGCCAGTCGGGACCTTCATACTAAGCAGGCATACAAAGAAGATTTCCTTCTCTTCTTTGGTATGAGCATAGCTGGCAGGACCTTCATACTGCTTTGGAGGCATGCCATCTTTTTCGTGCAAACGTTGCAGGTCCTCCCGTGCCTCGGCTATATCTTTTGTCTTCCCATACACGCCCAAGAAGCCTAGCAGGTTCACGCAAAGGTTCTTCATCACGTGCATCACGTCGATCGAAGAGCAGACCTCTAGGTCTTTCCAGTAGGGTAGGTCCCAAAATATAGATTTCTTCTTCCACATGGGTGCATGTCCATCAGCGTCACTTGGAATAGCTAGTCCGCCAGGACCCTTTTCAAAGATTACGTGTAAATCATTAACCATAGCAAGTACGTGATCACCGGTACGCATGGCAGGCTTCTTCCGGTGATCCACCTCGCCTTTGAAATGCTTGCCTTTCTTTCGACATTGATGGTTGGTCGGAAGAAATCGACGATGGCCCAGGTACATATTCTTCCTGCATTTGTCCAGGTATATACTTTCGGTGTCAGCTAAACAGTGCGTGCATGCGTTGTATCCCTTGTTTGTCTGTCCTGAAAGGTTACTGAGAGCAGGCCAATCGTTGATGGTTACAAATAGCAACTCGTGCAGGTTAAATTCCTCCAGTATGTGCTCATTCGACGCACGTACACCGTTTACATTCCACAGCTGTAAAAGTTCTTCAACTAATGGCCTTAGGTACACATCAATGTCGTCGCCGGGTTGCTTAGGGTCTTGGATGAGAACTGTCATCATATTAAAATTCCGCTTCATGCACATCCAAGGAGGAAGGTTATACATACATAGAGTCACGGGCCAGGTGCTGTGATTGCTACTCTACTCCCCGAAAGGATTAATGCCATCCGCACTTAAACCAAACCATACGTTCCTTGGGTCACGTGCAAACTCAGCCCAATACTCTCTCTTGATTTTTCTCCACTGCGACCCATCAGCAGGTGCTCTCAACTTCCCATCTTTCTTACGGTCCTCACTGTGCCATCGCATCAACTTGGCATGCTCTTTGTTTCTGAATAGGCGTTTCAATCGTGGTATTATAGGAACATACCACATCATCTTCACAGGAACACTCTTCCTGCGGCGCTCGCCGTCAACATCACCAGGGTCATCTCGTCTGATCTTATATCGCAATGCACCACATACCGAGCATGCGTTCAAATCCTCGTACGCACCGCAATAGAGGATGTAGTCATTAGGGCATGCATCTATCTTCTGCACCTCCAATCCTAGAGGGCATACGACCTTCTTTGCTGCATACGTACTGTCGGGCAATTCGTTATCCTTTGGAAGCTTCTTCTTCAATATTATCAATAGCTTCTCAAATCCTTTGTCGTGCACAACATTCTCTGCCTTCCACTGCAGCAATTCCAGTACGGTACCCAACTTTGTGTTGCCATCTTCGCAATTGGGGTACAAATCTTTTTTGTGATCCTCTAACATGCGATCAAACTTCAGCTTCTACTTTTGACTTTCGCATTGCGTCCTTGCATCGACAATGACCCGACGGAGATCATCATCAGCGGGCACATCGTTTGGTTCCTCTTGATCTTCAGCAGCTTCTCACATTGCAGCATCACTGGGCACATCATTTGGTTCCTCTTGATCTTCAACAAGTCCCCCCGTTGCAGCATCACCGTATTCAGGGGGCACATAATTGTCATCGTCCTCTTCTTCTTTGTCGTCTTCCATCATAACCCATATTACTCCATGCCTCGTCCAAACATTATAGTGTGGCATGAAACTCTTGTAAAGCAGGTGGGTGTGAAGGATTTTCTGGTCAGAGTAAGACTTTGTATTCCCACATTTAGGGCATGGACAACACATAAAACCATTCTGCTAGTTTGCCTCAGCCACTTCGAGAAAATTATGCACGCCCTTAATGTACTCGGAGGTGTGTCTGTCACCATACATCCGTTGCCGGTTCATCTGCGTGTATTATATATAATTATGTGTGTCAAAAGTAAGAAAATCAGACAAGTATCTATCTAAAGTAAGAAAATCAAGACAAGTATCTATCTAAAGTAAGAAAATCAGAAAGAAGATAAGAACAAGAGGCTCACCATGGTGGTGCCGGCGACGAGATCGGCGCGGGCGATCAACGGCGGTGAAAACGGGGACGGGGCGTGACGGACCTCTAAATCTAGACAAATCTCGGGAAAAATGGAGCTCTGAGGTCAAGCTTCGAGAGGAGAAAGCTTAACTAGTGTGGCTCGGGCATTTCTTCGAACATCTCATGTACATAGGAGGTGAGCTAGAGCACCCAAATGCCCTCTCCTCGCCGGCCAGAAAAACAAAGCAATGTGGAGTGCTCTGCCACGGTGATGGGTATATATAGGCAAATTATTTGTCCCGGTCGTGGCAGGAACCTGGACTAAATTACCCCTTCTATACCGGTTCAAGGCATGAACCGGTACCAATGGCTGTGGGCCAGGAGCGCGGCCCATTGGTCCCGGTTCGTGCCTAGAACCGGGACAAATGGATCCAGACGAATCGGGACCAATGCCCACGAGGCCCCGGCCGGCCCCCTGGGCTCATGAACCGGGACTAATGCCCCCCATGGGTCCCGGTTCGTGAAGAATCGGGACTAATGGGTTGGCCAGGCCCGAACCAAAGCCCTGTTTTCTACTAGTGTAAGCAGATGACAACTCTTTTTTTTACATGGCAACTGCCCTCTCTCTTTTACCCGAACATGTTTTTTTGCCATGCCTTTTTTTTAGTGCTACATGGCAACTGCCTAGTGTTAGTAGGTGGCAACTCCTAAAGTTTTGAAATCATGGCAACTGTAGTAGACCAGACCATACATGGCAACTGCCTAGTATTAGTAGGTGGCAACTCCTAAATTTTTGAAATCATGGCAACTACAGTAGACCAGACCATACATGGCAACTACAGTAGAGCAACCATGGCAACTGTAGTTGTCTGACATAGCAACTGTAGTTTCAGCGACATGACAACTGCAGTTAAACGAACATGGAAGAGGGACCGGGCCATGGCAACTGCAGGGCGCGTGATGATTGTCACGTGGGGCGTACGGGACCATGAGGTAGGAAGCCTGACGTACGAGTGTGTGGGCGTTATCTATTTTGCCCACACATAGGCATGTGAGAGGGACCCTGAGAAAAAAACATGTGGTCATTACTTGTTTTGCCCACACGTAGGCGTGTGGGCTGTTTGTTTTAGACATCACACAAAACGTGTGGGCAGACCCCTTAATGCCCACACGTGTGAGCGTTATCGGCGTCCTTTAATATGGGCCCCGATAACTGCCACACGTGTGGGCGTTAAGGGATCTGCCCACACGTTCTGTGTGGTGCCCAAGAGGACCAGCCCACACGCTTGTGTGTGGGCAAAACAACTAGCGCCCACACATCTTTTTTCCCTCCCGGTCTCTCTTATACGCGTGCGTGTAGGCAAAATAGATAACGCCCACACGCCCGGTATGTCAGGCCTTGTACCTCGTGGTCCCGCACGCCCCACGTGACACTTTACCGCGCACACGCAGTTGCCATGGGCCGGACCCTCGTCTATGTTTGTTTAAGTGCAGTTGCCATGTCGCTGAACTACGGTTGCCATGTCGGACAACTACAGTTGCCATGTCTGCTCAACTGCAGTTGCCATCTCAGGTCAAAGTTTCAGATTGCTATTTTTTGGACAACTACAGTTGTTGCCATGTGTGGTCTGGTCTACTGCAGTTGCCATGATTTCAAAACTTTAGGAGTTGCCACCTACTAACACTAGGCAGTTGCCATCTCAGGTCAAAGTTCCAGATTGCTATTTTTTGGACAACTACAACTGTTGGCATGTGCGGTCTGGTCTACTGCAGTTGTCATGATTTCAAAACTTTAGGAGTTGCCACCTACTAACACTAGGCAGTTGCCATGTAGCACTGAAAAAATGGCATGGCAAAAAAACATGTTCGGGTAAAAGAAAGAGTTGACATGTGCTTACAAGCACGTTAGGACAGTTGCCATGTAAAAAGAAAGAGTTGTCATCTGCTTACGTGCACGCTAGGGCAGTTTGCCATGTACCATGCAAAACATATGGCAACTGATATGTTCGGGTAAAAAAGAGAGAGAGTTGCCATCTGCTTGCAATCACACTAAGGCAGTTGCCATGTACACTTCAAAACGCATGGCAACTGGCAGCTTGGGTGTGGGAGAGGAGGCGGACGTGTGGGCGAGATGGCAAACGCCCACACACCAGCCCTTGTGCGTGACTGAAAACTGGTGTGTGGGTGAACTGCTAAACGCCCACACACCGGCCCCTCCGTGTGATAAAACGGATGTGTAGAAGAATTATGTCACACACCACACACACGCCTTGTCCTACGTGGCACAGAAAATCAGCCAGATTGTGCCTAGATTCGTGCATATAGCACTGGACGGTGATGGATGCGTGTGGACGAGATGGTCAACGCCCACACGTGTGGGCGTTAACATTTCCGTTTAATATTCATGCATCCCTAGGTAGCCTTTCCCCTCTTATCCCGACCACGTGTGCTTTTTAAGGGCACCTACAATGGAGGCGCTTACCCCAGGCGCTAGGGTCAAATCCCCGGCCGTTAGACCCAATTTCCCAGGCCTTTTTCTATATTCCTTGCTAAGCCCAGGATTTGTCCTACGTCGACTCCACTTCTTGCGCCGGGAGCTATACCTTTTTTCTTTTGCGCTAGGACTCAAAAGCGTGCCGTATAAGCGCTTATGCCTTGTGATTAGCGTTGGAGACCAGGATGCTAACGCCGCTGCTACGAGATTATACTTTTACTTTATTTCCTTAAGCGCCCGCGCAAGCCCCGGAGCATTGAACATGCCCTAAGTGCCTCTTAAAACGGTGTGGCGCGAATAAGACGCTATTAGGCTAGTCATAGTGGGCTGTAACTTAGACTAGTAATATATGCATGTTACTAGTCTATGCTATTACTATCATAGTGGGTAATAACATAAATGTAGTGTTATGCAAGCCTTTATTTATTATGTTGTAGACTCATTTTCCATTGGGGTGCGTTATGTTACTGTAACATATCATGTTACCACAAACACCTCTCTTCTCATTAACTTCGTGCCACACAAGCATATATGTCTTGGGATGCGCTATGTTACTACCTAATTTACTTCCACTATGGTTAGCCTTAATGGGAAATTCATCTTTTTACCAGATCTCAGCACCAGTGTGTGGACTAGAGCACTGCTGCTATCACCTATAGAGCTGAGTTAATACAACCTGCCGGTCGTGTCAAACAAACACAACGGATTGACTAGCTAGGGTAATTAAGGGCCGGCTTCAATGCAAACAGTCGCCGTCCTGTCGATCGCAGGCCGTCGCCACTAACCTCTCTCTAAAAAGGAAGCATAAATGACTGTGCGCTCTGCCGGCCGCGGGAAAAGCTGGATCCCTCCCTCGCTCGACGATGGACCGTCGGATGGGGCCATCGGACGGCCCTCGGTTGATGCAATCATGTTAATCTCTTTTTGTCTTGGTATATATATGTTTCAACGTTGCCTTAGGACAGCCGCATAATCCCGGGCCAGAGCCGTTCATGAATGTGTGTGGGTGGGTGATTTGGAGACGTAATGCTAAAGGCAGCTTTAATCAAACTTCTTCTTCTGAGGGCTGCAAACATAACTGTCACATAATTCAATGCAAAAGTAAATTAACAGTGCCATGATCAAAGGGTGGACTGTGGTCTGCGGAGAGACCTGTGAGATTATAACAATGGAAGAGACCGCGAAGATAATTGACTGGGCCTGTTTTTCTTTACCAAGTGAGATAAGTGTCGTAATAAATTTAGTCACTTATTTTGGGACGGAGGGAGTATGTTGTAGTATGTGTTGTTGAACGAGGCTAACTGCTTCGAGTGCGGTTGTATGGCTGACGAGCTACTCGGAGGTGGTATTTAAAATAAAATTTGAAAACATATTTAAAAGTATCAAATACGCAAAAAGAAAATTGTGAAAATATATATGTGTGCAGCGCGGGTTTGTGAATGTCTATCCGAAAACATTGCGATTTGTGAGCTACACAGAGAAAGCAAAATTTTGGGCCAACAAAAAAATTGACCCATTTGAAATACATATATGTCTTTTTATGCCATGTGTGAAAGTATATTGTTATAACATTCCGCATGTACATAGTATAAATGTGTACACATATTCACAAAAAATATTTATTCTGGCAGCCGAGTTTCGCTTGGTCATGCCTATGGCGGCAGTGGGAGGAGGACGAGGAGAGGAGGGGGAGTGTGACGGCCGATGGCTTGGGTTTCTCCTGGTCGATCACGGGAGCGATATCTTTCCTTTTATTCCCCTTACCTAGAGGACGAATTTGCTAGTTTCGGCTGTAGATGATATAATCTGCACATACTTACTAGTCGTCACAAGCACGCGATGCACGAGGAATGAAATAATAACGATATTTTCGTTGTGAGAAAAATGACGAGGAGAAAAGATGACCAGAGCATGCAAGGAGTTGTCAAAATTAAACGTGGATCAAAACAACTCTAGCAGATCCGCTATAGATGTGTACCCCATAATTTGTTTGAGGGACTCTCTAAAACGAATTTGCGGTATCGCGCATGCACGGCAAAGCATATCCGCTAAAAAAGACACTGCAAATTTAGAACAAAGTTCGTGCTACAATGTATAGAGCAATACCGCCGGAGTATGGGCATACTCGTGCTCATGGCGATAGCATAAAAACATAGATCAAATTAATCTAAACCTAGCGATAGCCGGCTCATGGCTCGACGCTGAGGTAGAACACCTCCCCCGAGCTCTGGTAAGCATGGGCATACTCGTGCTCTTCCTTGGCGGCAGCAAGACGCTTAGCAGTGCCTTCATATCCAGCCGCCACCGCGCGCTTGGCGTTGAGGATCTCCTCATCCACTTCCTCGGCACCTCTTGGTGCATGGATAGAGCGCCTCACCGAGCTTTTTGAAGCAGGGCCACACGTCCTGGCCGCCGCTGCAAGAGAGGTGGCCGCGGTCCCGCGCTTGCTTCGAACGCCATGGCTCCATGTTCGGCTGAAGCTGCCGGTCTCCGCGTCGTGCCGGGCGTGCTTGTGTGGTGGCGACCGGCTGCCCCTCCACCGCCCCTCCCCACCCCGCCCCCTCCCCGGCCGCGAGCTCCTCCGGCCATGGATCTTCAAGAAACGAAAGCAACCGCGTGGAATCGCTCGCCGGAGAAAGGAAACTGGGCGGCGGAGGGGAGAGGGGGGGGGGTATGAGGGGTGCGAACCCTACAAGGCTAAAACGCCCGCTGTCGGGTCCATATAGCGGCGGAGTAGGATTTTTATGGGTCGCCTTCATATGTTTGGGGTCCGGACGATTATACCGGACTTGTTCGGACCCTAAAAAGAACGAAACCTGTAAAACAGCCTGAATTATGAGGGCGGGAGAGGATTTAGCGGATCCGCTGGAGTTGCTCTCATGTGCAAGGAAATGCAGGCGTGCACCGTGACAATAGATTATTATCCCACGCCTAGCTAAGAGTAGAGTGCTATGCACGAGTTTGGCACGATGGATGGATCATTGAGTGATGGCACGAGACATGTCAACCCGTGGCCGTACGTACTTGCCCTCAATCAAGTTCGAAATACTGTAGCCCACGCGCGCGCACATAAGATATTCCATCCCCGTAGTACGTGCATGTGCCATGAACCCTGGATTTGATTTTTTGTCCAAAAGGCCCCCTTGTCAAACGCTATTGTCAAAAAGGACTACCTGCGAAAAAAATTGTCAAAAAGGACCCCCTCACTAGTGGCGGCAGGTGCGGCAGGCGACACGTGGCACCTGCCGCCACGCCAGGAGGCGGCGGGCCCTGCCACCGCCGCAGGAGGCGGCCACCGAGGCGAACGGGAATCCCAGCTACCCATCGAGCCGCGACGGAACGGGGCAGGCCAGGTGGGCCCTGCCGCCACCGGGCGAGGCGACCAGCCCTGGCGCGGTCGCTCGCTGGCCAAAAGGCCCTGCTGCGCGCGGGCCCGGCCAGTGGGCCTCGCCGCCACTGCCTGTGGCGGCCTCACCTGGCCGACACTGCTGGCCGACAGCTGCTGCTGCTCACGGGCCAAGGCGTGGGCCCTGCCGCCACTAACGCAGGCGGTCGGTTGCTGCATGCGCCTCTGCATACGACGCTGATTCCCCTGCATTGTGGCAAATGGCGCTGATTCCCACGCGTGATTGCTTGTTGCTTTTGCTCCTTGCATGCTGATGGTTCCCTGATTGCTTGTTGCTTTTGCTCCACGCGCGACAGCTTATGCTCTGGCAGACAACGATGATTCCCACGCTGATGATGCTGATTTTCACGCGGGGAAATCCGATGCGGTGCACTAATTTCCATGGGCGCAATCCGACGCTGTGCGGTGATTCGTATGCCCGTCACCCGTTTCCTGCCAACCCCTTCCCGCCATATCTTCCTGCCACCTGTTTCCCGCCAACCCCATCTCTCCATATGTTCCCGCCAACCCTTTCCCGCCATACTGCACTCGTTCTTTCCCGCCATTTTCTCCTCTTTACCTATAAAACCCCTTCAGACGGAGGTGGATAAGCATTCGAGTGTAGTGTAGTCGAGATGTCCCATTATCCTTTCGATCGTAGTTTTCACCCTGGGATGAGCAGGACTCTTCTAAGGCTAGCTATCGATTTCAGGATGGACAATAGGATAGTTCCATGGGACGAACTCACCGGTAGTGACACCATATTGAATGAGTTGGCTCACCAATTACGTAGGTCTGGGTGGCCTGAAAGGACCTATGAGGATGTAAAGAACTTCTTAGGTTGCATGCAAGGTGGAAGAATGTAGTGGAGCCGAAAGTGAAACTTTCAGAAGGACTGCAGAAAAGCATCCATTTTTATGGACTGAGGAGAGCGAGGATGAAGATGATATCTTCATGCCGCCGCTTCCGGGTTCTACATCGTCAAAGGGAAAGAGTTCTGCATCGCCTAAGGGCAAGAGTACTGCATCCTCGAAGAGCAAGAGTTCTGCATCGTCCAAGGGTAAGAGTTCTGCATCCTCGAAGGGCAAGAGTTCTGCATCAACGGAGGATGACGATGATGCCTTCATATAGTTTTTAAGCTGTATTCCAGTTCTACGGTTTTATTTAGATGTACTTGCATTATTAGTTTGTACTCTCTTATTGTACGACATTATGTTCTATCTTAATTTCATTTTGTAGTTGTTGCACGATGTTCGATATTAGTGGAGGGAAAGAAAATGCCACTACTTTATTCTAAAACTATTTTTTTCCATTACGACACGGTACAACTGAAAATAAGATACATCGTAGGAATAAACCTACATTTAACTCCTGAAATAAAGCTACATTAAACTGCAGAAATAAAGATACAAATGATTGTGAAATTTAAAATACTACCACATGAATCTACTGAGTCCAGCGTGGATATTTTCCTTTTCCATCGCCAGCTTCTTCTGCTGCCTTGGCTGCACGAGCCCTTTCTTTCTTTCTCTGCCTCTCCGCCTCACGAGCCTCCTTTCGCTGTCGTTCCTGCTCCTCCATGCGACGAGCCTCTTCCCTATTTTTCTTTCCTAAATCTTGAAAAAAACGGTGCTGCTCCGCATTGTATTCTTTTAACTCTCTCTTGCTTTGATTTCTCCTCAGCTTCCGCCTTCTCGTGTCGCTCTTCCGCAAAGAAACTATTCCACGCACGGCGACTTCTTTCACGAATCTCAATCACTGCCCAAGTCGGCATCTCCGTGTCAATCCAGCGATAGTACATGCACAGAGGCCGAGGAGATTAAAACAAGAAACAAGAATGTTATTAAAGAATCAATCAAAATACCAACAATATCTATTCGTGATGGTTAAAGCATACCGGAGGCTTGTTGTACTCTGAAATAACTACGGCTGGATTTTCCACATAATTGGCCCACATGAAAAACTTCATGCGCAACCAATCTGAAAAATCCGTCACCTCCTTCACCTTGCAAAGATCGCCACACCAACACTGCAGGACTGCCACCCCCGGAGGCAAACTTGCATTCTTCATTTTCCTCGGCCTAATGCTTTGAACCGAACAAGGCAAACTCATACCGACTGAAAAAATGTGTTACACACTTTGCACACTGGCGATTTCGAGGATGGCTGGACGAGAGCCTCAGTGTCTCCTTTTATAGGCTCAGACGATAAATGATGGCAAGAAAATAAGCGAGAACAGAGGAAATTAGGCGGGAAATTTTTGGATCCCTGTAGTGTCGGCATCAGCGTCCATATTCCCGCGTGGAAATCACGCTCTTGGGTGCTGTCACCTCACCTGCAGCAGCAATTTTCAAAGCACGGAATCAACGCCATTTGCCACAGTGCCGGCCACAGTGCAGGGGAATCAGCGCCGTATGCGAAGGCGCATGCAGCAACCGGCCGCCTGCGCTAGTGGCAGCTGGGCCCGCGCCTCGGCCCGCAAGCAGCAGCAGCTGTCGGCCAGCAGTGGCGGCCAGGTGAGGCCGCCTCAGGCAGTGGCGGCAAGGCCCACTGGCCGGGCCCGTGCGCAGCAGGGCCTGTCGGCCAGCCAGCGACTGCGCCAGGGCTGGCCACCTGGCCCGCCCCGTTCCGTCGCGGCGCGGTGGGTAGTTGGGATTCCCGTTCGCCTCGGTGGCCGCCTCCTGAAGTGGCGGCAGGACCCGCCGTCTCCTGGCGTGGCGGCAGGTGCCACGTGTCGCCTGCCGCACCTGCCGCCACTAGTAAGGGGGTCCTTTTTGACAATTTTTTCGCAGGTAGTCCTTTTTGGCAATAGCGTTCGACAAGGGGTCCTTTTGGACAAAAATCTGAACCCTGATCAATGTCATTGACTTTTTTTTTATGTTTTGTAGGGAAATGTGAAATGTCATTGATCTGGTAGAGTGCACACATACTTGGCGCGTACGGTCAGTGCACATACATGTGCCATGAACCAATCCTCTGTTCTTGCTGTTTGTATAACCTATCTACGGACTGGTTGATCTAGAAAAAACCTATGTACTACTCCCTCCGTTCCTAAATATAAAAGCATCTCCAGCCGTTGGCCCCCCAGGGGCGCCTAAAATCGCCGCCGGAGGGTGAGCCGGCGCAAAAAAACGGCCTAGGGGCGAGATGGCCCCCAGTCACCGGCCCGAGGGCGGCCCCCAGACACGTCTAATTTTTTTTAAATAAAACAAGTTCGGCGAAGTTCGGTTAATACACGTCTAAATTTCGGCAAACTTTGGCATATATTGTTTCGCGGCGCGTTACATAGCAAATATAAACTTAAAAAAACACTAAAAGTGGAGTAGTCGCCATCGTGGCCGCCATCGTTGCCGCCGCCGTCGTCGGCGGCCTTCTCCTCCTTGACGCGGGCGTTCCTGCTGGACCCCTGCCGGTGTCGCCGTGGCGGACTGGCGGCGGCGGCGCGTCGTCGTCGTCGCTATCGCGAGGACGACTCCTCCTCCTTCGTTGCGGCCCCGGAGGCGCTGCTCGAAGCGCCGCAGGGCGGCAATCTGGCGCTCCTGCTCTATCCACATGAAGTCCATGCGCGCCCATTTCAGGGCCGCCTTGTCATCAAGCTCAGCGTCGCCGGCTCCGTCTTCATGGCGGGGAGCCCCGGATCTGTTTTCTCCGGCGTGAGCCCCGGCTCCGTCTTCGGCTTGACGAAACATGGAGGAGCCGACGAGGAGGTGCGCCGGCCGCCCTCGTTGATGACGATGCCGGCACTACGAGTGCGTCGGCCGAGCGGCGTCTCCGCCGCGGGCTCGGCCTTGACGCTGAGCAGCGCCGGAGAGCCAGAGGAGTGGGAAGAAGATCGTGACGAGCAATGCGAGGAGGAAGACGAGGGAGTGACGAACCTCCTGGGCAGCCATTGCCTGGCGCATCGGTGGTGGGCCGGGGCCACCGGGGGGGGGGTATGCCAACAGCGGGTTGTTGCCGCCCTCAGGGACGCCCCACCTCACGTGGCACCCTTCACTGTTCTTCGTGCCGCCCACCACCGGCGCCCCGTTGGTGGATGCCAGCCGCTGCTCCTGACGGCGCGAAGTACTCCGCCCACGCCGCGTGGTTGTCGGCGGCGTACTAGGGGAGGGCGAGCTGTTCGTCGGTGAGGGAGGCGCGCACGAGCTCGACCTCGGCAGTGAAGTAGTGGGGGCGCGCCGCGGCGTCGGGAAACGGGGGAACGGGCACTCCCCCGTTGCTCAGCCTCCACCCCGTCGGCCCGGCGCGCATGTCCGGCGGCGCCGAGATGTTGGCCTCGAACAGGAGCCAAGACTCCTGTTCGTGGAGCGAGCGGCGGCCGAAGCCATTGGCCGCCGCAGAGTCGCCGGGGAAACATGCGGCCATCGGGAGAGGGAGAGAGGGGAGGGCTCTGCGGCGGCGCGCTGGAGAGGGAGAGCTGGTGTGGCCAGAGGCGAGGGAGGCCGGCAGCTTAAATAGCCGGGCTCGTGTGTATGCGTGGCGGGAGGGGAGGAGTCACCGCGCCGCCCCGTGACACGCCGCCTGTGATGAATCAGTGGCAAGGCTGACCGGTGGCGACAACTTTGGCATTGATTCCCGCGGGAACCAAGGCGATGAGGGCGATGAAGCGCCCATCTCGCTGACTCGGCGGGCCCGTGGATGGTTCGCGCCAAAACCACTCGCCCCGGCGCCCCCGGGCACCCCCAGCGCGCCGGGTTCGGCCTAGATTCGCCGGCGCTGAGTTCGGCCCAGGCCGGCAAAAATCGGGCCCCTGGGGGCGAGTGGGCCGTTTCTTCGGCGCCGGCGCGAAAAAAGCGCCTCGGGAGGCCGTTCTGGGGGCGCGGTTGGAGATGCTCTACGTCTTTGTAGAGATTCCACTATGAACTACATACGGATGTATATAGATGCATTTGAAGTGTGGATTTGTTCATTTTGCTCCATATGTAGTCCAGGTAGTGAAATCTCTACGAAGACTTACATTTAGGAACGGAGGAAGTACCTACCAACTGCTGCAATCTTGCATCTGCATGGGTGATTAGTGAAGGACGTCCCTAACAACAACGTCGCCTGGAGTGCAGTTCTCAGCTGGCAATGGTTGCATGCATGATATTTATCTAAGCGCAGAACAAGCGGCAAACGGCAGCAAGTTGAGGAAGGCGACGACGGAGGGCATGCAGCTACCACAGCAGCGACTGCATCGATTGGACGTAGCGACATGGCGCGGTCCCGCCCCGTCGCGCGCCTGTCTCGTATTCTGTAGTTGCCTTGCTGTATTCTGAATCAGTTTGACTAATTCACGCTTGATTTTTTTTTAAGAATGTCACATCTAAGCTTCTACAAATATATAATGCGGCAACAAAAAACAAAAAAACTAGAACAAATAAAATAGACAAAAATAAAGTGTACAATAGCTTAAATGTGACATAACTATGTCATATCTAGATGTGTCTTAGACATATGAATTATGTTTACGGTACTAGGGCCCGTCGGCACGCTCGGATTTCCCCGAAGATTTGACTGTTACCTCAGTGGGGTTCGTTCGTTCGAAATTTGGTGCCGAGAATTGAACTGCCGTCACGTCAAGCATGATGAGCCGGACCGACGGAACGAAGTGGGGTGTCATACTGATCTGATACATGGGCGCTGCTAAGCAGACACTAAGAGCATCTCGAACAGCCGCGCCAAACAATCGCCGCGCCGCAAAATTGCCCATTTTAGCGCGCGCAATCGGTATAGTGGCTCCAGCGGGCGCGCAAAAACAGCGCGCGCGGCATATGTAGTTCAGCGCGTGGGCCGAAACTCCATCGCATGCCGCTTATTTGCTGCGTCCGCTCCCGCGCGCTGGACTCTCGCGCACTCGCTCGCAACTCCCCCTCCCCCCTCCAGCGGCGGCGCCGCTGCCGCCCGCGCCACCCGGCGACCGTTCCGGCGCTTCCCCGGCCTATCTCTGCGCCGCGGCAGCTTCCTCCACCCCCCTCTAGTCACCGCCGCCCCTCGCGCGCGTCCGTCCTTCGACGAACAGCGCCCGGGCGCTCGCTGCCGCTCGGCGCCCGCAAGGTCTTTGACAAAACGCCTACAAGGTATGTATTGCTCAAACTTCATGAATTTGATGCATGTTGATTGTAGTTTTAATAGCATAGTATTGAACATTGTAGATGAGTTCGTCGTATGATTCTTCCAAATAAGAATTTGATATGGAAGAGGAGGAGGATCTTGCAATAATCCTAGCTATGCACATCAACAAAAAGCCGAAGCACGGTGGTTCAGTTATGGGTTGGCAGAAAATTTGGAGGGATAGGATTGATGTCCATAACAAATTGATGAGGCACTATTTCGTGGAGAATCCCACATACCCCGAGCCGTACTTTCGTCGCCGTTTAGGATGAGCACTGAGTTGTTCAGGCGAATTGCAGAGAAACTAGCGAGCCATGACTGGTTTTTTCAGCAGAGGAGGAATGCCGCCGGAGATCTCGGGCATATCAACTTTCAGAAGGTGACATCCGCTTTGCGTATGTTGGCATACGGTATCCCCGCTGCTCTAGTTGATGATCACTTGGCCATGGGTAAGAGTCAAGCCATCATGTGTGTCAAGCGTTTCATGTCGGAATTGTGCAAGTGTTTGGCCCAGAGTACTTGAGAACTCCCAATGCTGAAGACGATGCAAGGCTATTGGAGATGAACAAAGCTTGCGGGTTCCCAGGTATGCTTGGTTCAATAGATTGCATGCACTGGAGTTGGAAGAATTGTCCAAAGGTATGGCATGGCCAATTCCACGGACAAAAAAAGGGTTCCACTATAATCCTTGAAGCGGTGGCTGAGGGAGTCCTGGATTAGGGGGTATCCGGACCGCCGGACTATATACATCGTCCGGACTATTGAAGCGTGAAGATACAAGACTCAAGACTCCGTCCCGTGTCCGGATGGTGTCGTGGTATCGATTCCGACAGTAAGAGAGGGGTAGGATAACGGAGCATGATCTATCGAGATGCATATGGGTGACACGGTGGTTTTAGCGAGTTCGGGCCTCTCACGGTGGAGATAACAACCCTACGTCTCGTGCTCCGGAGAGGCTTTGTTTTATCTGAGTATATATCTGGAGATTACAATGTGTGTGTGAGAGAGAGGAACGGATCCCCATGCCTGAGCTAAGTCCTGAGACTAATGGTGAAAAGAGAGAGAGAGAGATGGAAGAAAAAGAGTCCCCTCGTCTAGTGGTGGGGGTGGCTTATATAGAGTGCGCCACCCCCTCACCTCCTATGTTACAAAGTGGAGCATCAATGCCATAATACCTGCCCACTTCAAAACCGTCATGCTGACTATTGGTCTTCGCATATCCGAGTGAGTTACACTGCCGAGTGGAATGAGCTCGTCGAGTGGAGTGCTGTGCTCCGAGTGGTTGTTGCCGTCCGAGTGACTTTCAAGTTGCGGTACGTCTGGACGGCGATCTGACCCAGGGGCCCAGTACAAAGTGTATGGTGTCCATGGGTAGGGTCTTTAGGTCAGGCCTGTTACCCTACCCCTAATACATGTCCTCGTCAGATGGGACTCTCCTTTGCATGGAAGGCAAGCTTGGCAATCCGGATATTGTGTTTCCTTCCTTGTAACCGACTCCATGTGAATCCTAGCCCTCACCGGTGTCTATATAAACCGGAGAGGTTGGTCCTTAGAAGGCCGATCATAATTACAATCATACCATCATAGGCTAGATCTTAGGGTTTAGCCTCTATGATCTCGTGGTAGATCTACTCATGTACTACTCATATCTTCAATATTAATCAAGCAGGAAGTAGGGTTTTACCTCTATCGAGAGGGCCCGAACCTAGGTAAACATTGTGTCCCTTGCTTCCTGTTACCATCAGCCTAGACGCACAGATCGGGACCCCCTACCCGAGATCCGCCGGTTTTGACACCGACATTGGTGCTTTCATTGAGATTTCCTCGCTGTCGTCGCTGCAAGGCTTGATACCGCCTTCAATCGTCAACAACACGGTCCAGGGGGAGACTTTTCTCCCCGGAAGATCTTCGTGTTCGGCGGCTTCGCACTGCGAGCCAATTCGCTTGGCCATCTGGAGCAGATCGACAGCTACGCCCCTGGCCACCAGGTCAGGTTCGGAAACTTGAACTACACGACGAACATTCGCGGAGACTTGATCTTCGACGGGTCAGGTCTGTTACCCTACCCCTAATACATGCCCTCGTCATTAGCCCCCGAATCGATCGAGGTTGAGCGGGTCGAGTTGAGGTGAATTCCCAGATGAGTCGAGTGCTACGGAGGCACTTATGAACTTCCTCTAGTCACCCGGTGGTCTTATCTCCACGTGTTGCCTTGACGGATTCCAGACTGCATGGTGCCCGAGTGAAATGAGCTCAATCGGGTCCACGGAGGAGCGTTGAACTCACCTTATAGCAATTTTTTTGGAGTGATTTGGAGCTGGTCCTGCATTGAGTAACTGATTACTTAGAATTTCTTCACGCCTAGAACGTGCCTTTTTTTTCTTGTTTGGCCGTCACTCGGACCGGGCGGACCGTTCCGAGTGGATACCATTCCAGTGGGGGCACGCTGAGTGCACCCACTGGGTGTAGTCCCCGAGACTGCCGTCGACTGCGGGCAGTCGGCGGGAGTCTTAGAGCCTGTATTTTTGTTGTTGTTTGGCCGTCACTCGGACCGGGCGGACCGTTCCGAGTGGATACCAACAGTCGGCAGGAGTCTTAGAGCCTGTCTTTTTTTTGTGGTTCATCACTCGGACTGGTCAGGCCGTACCGAGTGGAGATTACTCCAGTGGGGGAACGCTGAGTGCACCCACTGGGTGTAGTCCCCGAGACCGCCGTCGACTGTGGGCAGTCGGAGGAGGTCTGAGAAAACTAAAAATCTTAGCTGGTACCAGTCGAACTTGTTCCTCTCCGACTCGGAGGTCAAGTAGTACTTGAGGATCTGGTATTGGTCTAGCTTGTTTCTCCTCGACTCAGAAGTCGAGTAGTACTTGAGTGATCTGGAGGTAGCCCCCGAGTGATGCTCGAAAGAGGTAAGCTCGCTACAGAATGTGATATGAGGTTTGATCATATGAGAACCTAGTCGTTCCCATGTTGGGGGTGTAGAGGTGAGGACATGTCCAACTGATGGTGACGCGCGGGGTGGCCGAGGGGCGAGGACGTGTATAACCGAGTGGCGATGCGCGGGGCGGCTGAGTGGTGAAGACGTGCAAAACCGAGTGGCGACGCGCGGGAGGGTCGAGTGGTGAAGACGTGCAGAACCGAGTGGCGACGTGTGGGGCGGCCGAGTGGGACGGCCGAGTGGTGAAGACGCGCACAACCGATTGGCGACGTGCGGGGCGGCCGAGTGGTGAAGACGTGCAGAACTGAGTGGCGACATGCGGGGCGCCCGAGTGGTGAAGACGCGCACAACCGAGTGGCGACGCGCGGGGCGGACGAGTGGTGAAGACGTGCACAACCGAGTGGAGACGCGCGGGACAGTCGAGGCGTGAAGATGTGCACAACCGAGTGACGACGTGCGGGGCGGCCGAGTGGTGAAGACGCGCACAACCGAGTGGTGACGCGCGGGGCGGCCGAGTGGTGAAGACGTGCACAACCGAGTGGCGACGCGTGAGACGGTCGAGGCGTGAAGATGTGCACAACCGAGTGATGCTATGCGAGGTGGCCGAGTGAAGGACTAAGTGTCTAGCCAAGTGGCAAAAATGGTCCTTGAAGGAGTTAGCCAGATGCTTTCGAAGCTGATGTAGCGACAAGGTCGGTGTAGTGTGGCTGTGGCGCAACAAGACCGGTGCGACAACTGAATTTGAGTAGGAACGAAGATGGCACGCAGAGTGTCTGGGTGATTATGAAATTTGTCAAAGTGATGGATCGAATGTACTTGTTGAAGTGAAGGGTTTGATTGGCGATGAAGTACTCGACCACTTAGGAGAGTGTCATTCCAAATGAGATGCAGCCCCCGAGTGCGGCGTAGCCCCCAAGCATACTACAGACTTCAAAAACGGACATGTCGGAATACGAGAAATATAGTTTTGAATGGATGATTTGCAATTCATCGAGTCGGACTTGGGTAAAGATGAGGAGAAGCTTCCGAGTGATGCTCGAAAGAGACAAACTTGCAAAAGAGCGAAGTGTGAAGTTTAATTATGAAAGAGACTTATCTGTATCATGCTCGACGAGGTTTATATCATTGATACGATGAAGAGAGTTCCACAGAGGGGTTGGCCGGATGTGTTTGAAGTCAACAGAGCGACAACGTCAGTGTTGTGGTGCGCTGGGACTGGTATGGTGACCGAGTGCGAGCAGCGATGAAGTTGGCACATAGGGCCGGTGAGTGATCGCGTAACTTGTGTAAACAATGGCACAAGCCAATGAAATAATTTCTAGCGGAAATTTGATGTGTGCTTGAAATGATTTGTGTGAATAACACCCATAGACACCCGCCGGGAGTGCAAGGGGCTTGCTGGTTAACCATCAAGAGTCTGAAAGAGCGAAGGATCCGTTCAAACTTGTCGAAGCGACGGACCCGACAGAACTCATTGGAATACTGGCTCAGCTAAAACAGAAGTGTAGTGTTTCGACTGAGTTGCAGCCCCGGAGGACCGATGCAAACTCAAAATGAAGAACGACACATGGTGTTCGTGAATGATGTATGCGAATAAATGGAAGTTGGACTTGGGAGTCACATAACCAGTACTAAGCAAGTATGTGAAAATAAGCAACCGAGCGTACAGGTACGCTCGGTGGCGTGGCCTCCGAGTGAACGTGATGTGTGAATTATGGAATACTCGGGAACACGAAAATAACATAATGTAAAATGACTTAGCTGCCTGAAGGCGTGCGGGGTGGTCGAGTGATGATGACGTGACCAACCGATGGCAACGCGCGGGGCGGCCGAGTAGTGATGAGGTGACCAACTGAGTGGAGACGCACGGGGCGGCCGAGTGGTGATGAGGTGACCAACCGATGGCAACCCGCGGGGCGGCCGAGTGGTTATGAGGTGACCAACCGATGGCAACGCGCGGGGCGGCCGAGTGGTTATGAGGTGACCAACCGAGTGGCGACGCACGGGGCGGCCGAGAGGTTATGAGGTGACCAACCGATGGCAACACGCGGGGCGGCCGAGTGGTGATGAGGTGACCAACCGATGGCAACGCGCGGGGCGGCCGAGTGGTTATGAGGTGACCAACCAATGGCAACGCGCGGGGCGGCCGAGTGGTTATGAGGTGACCAACCGATGGCAACGCGCGGGGCGGCCGAGTGGTGATGAGGTGACCAACCGATGGCAACATGTGCGGGACGGCCGAGTGGTTATGAGGTGACCAACCGATGGCAACGCGCGGGGCGGCCGAGTGGTGATGAGGTGACCAACCGATGGCAACGCGCGGGGCGGCCGAGTGGTTATGAGGTGACCAACCGATGGCAACGCGCGGGGAGGCCGAGTGGTTATGAGGTGACCAACCGATGGCAACGCGCGGGGCGGCCGAGTGGTTATGAGGTGACCAACCGATGGCAACGCACGGGGCGGCCCAGTGGTTATGAGGTGACCAACCGAGAGGCGACGCGCGGGGCGCCCAGTGGTTATGAGGTGACCAACCGAGAGGCGACTCGCGGAGCGGCCGAGTGGTGATGAGCTGACCAACCGATGGCAACGCGCGGGGCGGCCGAGTGGTTATGAGGTGACCAACCTGTGGCAACGCGCGGGGCGGCCGAGTGGTGTTTTTAAACTTAGGCGAGTACTGGACTGCAGCTAAGCTCTCCGAGTGGGAGGGTTGCTCTCCACTCGGTAGGATTTTCAAACTTAGGCGAGTACTGGACTGCAGCTAAGCCCCCGAGTGGGAGGGTTGCTCTCCACTCGGTAGGATTTTTTCAAACTTAGACGAGTACTGGACTGCAGCTAAGCCCCCGAGTGGGAGGGTTGCTCTCCACTCGGTAGGATTTTTTGAAACTTAGGCGAGTACTGGACTGCAGCTAAGCCCCCGAGTGGGAGGGTTGCTCTCCATTCGGTAGGATTTTTTTAAACTTAGGCGAGTACTGGACTGCAGCTAAGCCCCCGAGTGGGAGGGTTGCTCTCCACTCGGTAGGATTTTTTGAAACTTAGGTGAGTACTGGACTGCAGCTAAGCCCCCGAGTGGAAGGGTTTCTCTCCACTCGGTATGATTTTTTGAAACTTAGGCGAGTACTGGACTGCAGCTAAGCCCCCGAGTGGGAGGGTTGCTCTTCACTTGGTAGGATTTTTTGAAACTTAGGCGAGTACTGGACTGCAGCTAAGCTCCCAAGTGGGAGGGTTGCTCTCCACTCGGCAGGATTTTTTGAAACTTAGGCGAGACGGATTCGCAACTAAGTCACCCACTGGGGAATTTAGAGCATATAAAAAAAAGAATAACAATCATTTATGAGATTGTAAAAACTGTGTCGCGGGGAGTGGTGATGAGATGACCAACCGATGGCAATGCGTGGGACGGCCGAGTGGTGATAAGGTGACCAACCAAGTGGCGATGCGCAGGTCGGCCGAGTGAAGTAGACGCATCCCGCAGCATGGCGACGCACGCGGCGGCCAAGTGATGAAGGTGCTTGCCGCGGAGTGACGATGCGCGGGGCGTCCGAGTGATGTAGACGCGTCCCGCAGAGTGGCGACACCCGGAGCGTCCGAGTGAAGTAGACGCGTCCCGCGGCATGGCGACGCACGCGGCGGCCAAGTGATGAAGATGCTTGCCGCGGAGTGATGATGCGGGGGGGCGTCCGAGTGATGTAGACGCGTCCCGTGGAGTGGCGACGTGCAGGGCATCCGATAGATGAAAATGTGTGCAACTGATCGTTGGCATGCAGGCGGCCGAGTGGAGTAGACGAATCCCACGGAGTGATGAGGCGCGGGACGTCTTAGTGAAGTAGACGCGTCCCACGGAGTCGTGTCCAACGAAGCGGCAACGCGCAGGGAGGCCGTTGGACAGGTTGATGAAGTCGCGAACATCCGAATGACAACGACGCGCGGGTGCTTGAGTGCGAGCAGACTGCCCGAGTGGACCGTTGTTCCAGTGAGCTTTAGTCTCATCCGAGTAAAACCGCCGTGTACTGGAACTGGCGTGTGTAGTACTGTCGAGCAGCTGAAGCCAGAAGGAGTCGTTGCCGTGTGCCCGTTCAGTCGATGCCGGAAGGAGGTGTTCCCCTGGGGCCGGGTAAGGAGCTGCTCGGCGTCAGAGGAAGAAACCGTCGAGCATCCGTGCTGTGTGTTATTTGCTTCCGTTCGAAAGATCTATCGTATGACCCTGTGAGTTTGCAAGTAAAGCCACGGTTAAAATGCTGTGTGGTTATACCTGCATGCATGCATGCATGCTTCCATTAATTGGTGCAGAAATAGCGGAAGTAAAGCGCTCTTTGGCCACCGTAATCAGGTAACGGACGCTGGAAATCTCCACTAATTGTCTGCTTAATGAGGCGGTCAATTAACTCCCCGGAAGGTTTATGAGGCCACGTCCTGAACCTGTACGCGCATGCATGAGTCTTTAATTAGTGGCAGTTAAGAAAGAGTTAAGGCCGTTCATGCATGTAAGCAAGTTTCCCTTTCCCACGGCCATTTATCCTCTGCATGCAGGAAATGAAGGAATTAAAGTTAGAAGGAAGGTGAAACATGGGGCACAGAACTCCCTGGTCGGCCATGGCAGCGGCTGTTTTTGGCACGGATCCATCGCGAGAGGTGGCCGCGATGAATCCGAGTGCGGGGCGGCGTCTTCCTGCGAGGCCGCGCGCGAGCGGAACTGATCGGAGACGTGGACAGCCTCGGCGTTGGTGCCGCGTCCCGCCCGTGCATCCAGCGCGGAGGTCGTCGTGCGGCGGTTCACGAGGGATGCCCCCGCAACATGCCGTGTCAGGGCATCGCGGAGAGGCGGCTGCAGCGCCAGGCCTGCGCACACATCATACTGACCACAACCGAGCGCCCGTGCTGCCAGATGGACTGTCGAGCGCCTGCGATCGTTGCAGCCGGCTGACGGGCGGGTTGAAGTCGATTGAGAAGAGGAAGCAGGAGGTGCAGTCCGGCGCGCTGGCGGCCACGCGTGAGGATGGATGGCCACGACTCTTGGCGCACCGTGTTGATGTCATGTTCCCTTCCTCGTCTCTTCTCTGATTTATTCATGCATGGATGTGTCGGATCCTGCAGGAGGAAAAGACAAACTCATTCTTAGACAATGTATTGTAAAGAGATTAGATCGAATGGATACTTCCCTGGTCCTTTTGTTTGTACGAATGGCGCGATGACCAGAGCTCTAGCGGCCAATTTCTCTGGTGATGGTAGTTGATTCGCTGTTGAAGATTGGAGAAAAAACCATTTGCATCATGGCTCAAAAGACGCCATGCCCCAAGGTGGGCGCCATCTGTCATGGTATCGATTCCGACAGTAAGAGAGGGGTAGGATAACGGAGTATGATCTATGGAGATGCATATGGGTGACACGGTGGTTTTAGCGAGTTCGGGCCTCTCACGGTGGAGATAACAACCCTACGTCTCGTGCTCCGGAGAGGCTTTGTTTTATCTGAGTATATATCTGGAGATTACAATGTGTGTGTGAGAGAGAGGAACGGATCCCCATGCCTGAGCTAAGTCCTGAGACTAATGATGAAAAGAGAGAGAGAGAGATGGAAGAAAAAGAGTCCCCTTGTCTAGTGGTGGGGGTGGCTTATATAGAGTGCGCCACCCCCTCACCTCCTATGTTACAAAGTGGAGCATCAATGCCATAATACCTGCCCACTACAAAACTGTCATGCTGACTATTGGTCTTCGCATATCCGAGTGAGTTACACTGCCAAGTGGAATGAGCTCGTCGAGTGGAGTGCTGTGCTCCGAGTGGTTGTTGCCATACGAGTGACTTTCAAGTTGCGGTACGTCTGGACGGCGATCTGACCCAGGGGCCCAGTACAAAGTGTATGGTGTCCATGGGTAGGGTCTTTAGGTCAGGCCTGTTACCCTACCCCTAATACATGTCCTCGTCAGATGGGACTCTCCTTTGCATGGAAGGCAAGCTTGGTGATCCGGATATTGTGTTTCCTTCCTTGTAACCGACTCCATGTGAATCCTAGCCCTCACCGGTGTCTATATAAACCGGAGAGGTTGGTCCTTAGAAGGCCGATCACAATTACAATCATACCATCATAGGCTAGATCTTAGGGTTTAGCCTCTATGATCTCGTGGTAGATCTACTCATGTACTACTCATATCTTCAATATTAATCAAGCAGGAAGTAGGGTTTTACCTCCATCGAGAGGGCCTGAACCTGGGTAAACATTGTGTCCCTTGCTTCCTGTTACCATCAGCCTAGACGCACAGATCGGGACCCCTACCCGAGATCCGCCGGTTTTGACACCGACATTGGTGCTTTCATTGAGATTTCCTCGGTGTCGTCGCTGCAAGGCTTGATGCCGCCTTCAATCGTCAACAACACGGTCCAGGGGGAGACTTTTCTCCCCGGAAGATCTTCGTGTTCGGCGGCTTCGCACTGCGGGCCAATTCGCTTGGCCAACAGCTACGCCCCTGGCCACCAGGTCAGGTTCGGAAACTTGAACTACACGGCGAACATTCGCGGAGACTTGATCTTCGACAGATTTGGGCCTGCGCCAAAAGCACCGAACAATCACGATGAGCACGGCTTAGACCTGCCGTCGGACGATGCTCGGGATATCACCCCTTCATTAAAAGCCTTGGATCTAAATCCGGAGCAGGTTGCGTTGCCTAAGGATGGAGGGATGGACCCCGCCCCGCAGGCCGCACACTCATCGGCGTGGAGCCAAATACAGGTCTCACCTCTGTGGAAGCCTGTAACCCCGGGCCCCCGGACTCGTATCCGGTTGTTGGTTCCGGTCCGCACACCCTCGAGCCAGCCGAGCCAGGTTGGGCTCCGGTAATGGAGTTTACCGCTGCGGATATCTTCCAGCACTCGCCCTTTGGCGACATGCTGAACTCATTAAAGTCTCTCTCATTGTCAGGAGGCTCTGGGCCGAACTATGTCCGGCTTGAGTGGGAAGCAGGTGACGAAGGAATTCGCTGCCCACCCACCACCCATTTCATTGCCACGGTCGAGGATTTAACCGACGTGCTTGACTTCGACCCCGAAGACATCGACGGTATGGACGACGATGCAGGAGAAGTACAGGAGCCACCGCTCACAGGGCGGTGGACAGCCACCTCCTCATACGATATATACATGGTGGACTCTCCGAAGGAAACCAATGGCGACGAGGCAATAGAGGATAACCCCTCAGGAGAAAAGCAAAGCATGGGCGTCGTCGACGCTGCTCCAAGCCCCACCACAGCAATACCGGCCCCAGAGATGAGAGCAATCCGGAGGGTGACGAAGAGGAATACAACACTGACTAGCCCGCCTTCGAGCATGCCGAACAGAAAGATGAGCAGGTCAGCCCAGACGAATAGGCGACTGACGGATATCCGGAGGAGGACAACTATATGCCCTCCTCCGAAGATGAGATTAGCCTCGGCGACGACGAGTTCGGCGTGCCCAAGGATCCCGTGGAGCAGGAGCGCTTCAAGCGCCGGCTTATTGCCACTGCGAGGAGCCTGAAGAAGAAGCAGCAGCAACTCCAGGCTGATCAAGACCTGCTCACAGATAGATGGAATGAAGTCCTGGCAGCCGAGGAATACGGACTCGAGCGCCAAACGGCTGACCGGCCACCCCGTGGAGGGGATAAAATGGGATATCAGCCCGAATACCAGCATGCACCCCCACGCCAATACACTACGGCCCGGGGCAACAGGCAAGACCTGCAAGATATACTGGAAAACAAAGCAGGACAACCAAGATCGATCAATGGATCGCGGAGGCACGCCCCAGCGCGCGACGATGACCGTCACGCCGGATACATTATCAACAAGTCCGGCCGGGCCAAACACAGCAACGTAGACCAATTCGTACTGCGTGGCCACATAGCCCTACATAGAGGCACCGCACACCCCCTCTGCTTCACTGACGAAGTGATGGATCATGAATTCCCAGAAGGGTTCAAACCCGTAAACATCGAATCATACGATGGCACAACAGACCCCGCAGTGTGGATCGAAGATTTCCTTCTCCACATTCACATGGCCCGCGGAGACGATCTACACGCCATCAAGTATCTTTCCCTTAAGCTCAATGGACAAGCCCGGCACTGGCTAAACAGCCTGCCAGCAAATTCCATTTGCAGTTGGGAAAACCTGGAAGACGCATTCCTCGACAACTTCCAGGGCACATATGTGCGACCACCGGACGCCGATGACTCGAGCCACATTACTCAACAGCCCGGAGAGTCAGCCAGGAAATTCTGGACCCGGTTCCTAACTAAAAAGAACCAAATAGTCGACCGTCCGGACATCGAAGCCCTGGCGGCTTTTAAGCATAATATCCGTGATGAGTGGCTCGCTCGACACTTTGGCCAGGAAAAACCCAAGTCCATGGCAGCCCTCACAACATTAATGACCCACTTTTGCGTGGGTGAGGACAGCTGGTTGGCTCGCAGCAGTACCACACCACATTCTGGCACTTCGGATGTCTGCGACAGTGACGGCAAGCCACGACGCAACAGCCATAAGCGACGAAACAACGGCGACAACACTGAAGACACGGCAGTAAATGCCGGATTCAGCGGACCCAAGTCCTGTCAGCGGAAGAAGCCGTTCAAAAGAAACAATCAGGGACCGTCCAGTCTGGACCGTATACTGGAGCGCTCGTGCCAAATTCATGGCACCTAGGACAAGCCAGCTAACCACACCAACAGAGACTGCTGGGTATTCAAACAGGCCGGCAAAATAAATGCCGAAAACAAGGACAAGGGGCTGCACAGTGACGATGACGAGGAGCCCCAGCGTCCGAACACGGGGGGACAGAAGAAATTCCCCCCAGGTGAAAACGGTCAACATGATATACGCCACTCACATCCCCAAGCGGGAACGGAAGCGAGCACTACGGGACGTCTACGCGATGGAGGCAGTCGCCCCCAAGTTCAACCCATGGTCAGCTTGTCCGATCACCTTTGATCGTAGGGATCATCCTACTAGCATCCATCACGGCGGCTCAGCCGCATTGGTCTTAGACCCACACATCGATGGATTCCACCTCATGCGAGTCCTTATGGACGGCGGCAGCAGCCTGAACCTGCTTTATCAGGACAAAGTGTGCAAAATGGGCATCGACCCCTCAAGGATCAAGCCCAACAAAACCACCTTTAAAGGTGTAATTCCTAGAGTAGAGGTCCGCTGTACGGGCTCTATAACATTGGAAGTGGTCTTTGGATCTCCGGACAACTTCCGAAGCGAAGAGTTAATCTTCGATATCGTCCCTTTCCGTAGTTGTTACCACACACTGCTCGGACGAACCGCATTCGCTAGATTCAATGTGGTACCACACTATACATACCTCAAGCTCAAGTTGCCAGGACCACGCGGGGTCATAACAGTCAACGGAAACATGGACCGCTCTCTCCGTACAGAAGAGCATAGTGCAGCCCTCGCAGCAGAGGTACAATGCGGCCTCCTACGGCAAACCACCAATCCGGCGACGACAACCTCAAGCACCGTCAAGCGAGTCCGGAGCACCCCGCAAGAGGATCATCAGGCACGCCAAGAGCGTGATTAGCAGTCCGGCCTCCGCTCACACCCCATTAAAGTAGCATTCGTGCCACACGTACAGATTTACGCACTCAAAATCTTCATAATCTTCATAGTCTTTCCCTTTTACCTTTCAGGACATTGCTTTAGTGTAGCCTCTTCAGAAGAGCCGGATTGCCGGACTTACATAGGAGAGAAAACCAAGGAGGCAACAGGCTTTGCGCACAGAAGGAAACACCCAGGTGGAATCTATTTACGATCGTTATACCTGTTTTATCTATCTGTACATGACCTGCCCCTGGATAGGACATGTCAAATAGTCCTATTTATCTCCGCTTAACGCATTCATTGTAAACATACGGTTAAAAGTATTATTCATCAATGGGAGATCACATATAAAGTCAGCTTATCAGCCTCATTTGAGCATTTTTTCTCGCAAAATGTTTATTTGATATTGCATCTGTACACCTTGGTACGTTCAGTTTGCCAGGGGCTTCTGATGGCGCCCCATACTATGGCAAGTCATGTCCGAACACTTTCAACAGTGCGGCACCCCGAACTTATAGAACTATATGCATCAGCTCCGAATCATTTCTTAGGTCTACAGTTGGGTTAGCCCGGCTCCCTTGTTTTGGTACCTTACGTTCCGTTATATCGGCTAAGGTAGCGCATGCAGAACTACTACGATTGTGTCCCGGTTCTTCCGGACGAGCACCTCAGTAGAGAAAGTCGAAAACTGACCGGCATGATGTGGCGAGAGCTGGTCGCTGTTCGAGAGGTCTTAAAATCCTTAAAGATTTTTCCACTTTAGGCAATAAATCGGATTCGTCCGATCTAGGCGTATATAGCGCCCCAATTCGGCCTTCCGGATTCTAGGGGCTTCACCGAAATTTAAAATTGTAGACTTCTGTGGCTAAGTGAAAGTTATCAAGCCGCATAGTCCGATTGCCTTGTTCGTTGCGCCAGACACCTCCTTAAGGGACCAAACATTTGGATAAAGAGTGTCCGGGTTTCCACGAACACCCCAGTACTAGTTACGTGGGGGCGGAAGCCGACGACTAGCCTACTTTCAGAATTTTATAAACAGCCGCACAGAAGGTAATATTTTAAATAACAATAGCGCTACATAGCGCAAGTAACTTCGTCCTTAAATTAAAAACATGACAGAAGTGAATTCATTCTAAAATTGTGTCCTTGGTACATTCATCGGCCATGAGACGAGCGCCCTTCATAACGCCATCGTAATACTTCTCCGGATAGCGATGTGCCTTGCCCTCTGGCGGCCCGTCCTTCACCAGCTTCTCCGTCCAGCTTGCCCCAATGCACCTTCGCGCGGGCAAAGGCCCGTCGGGCACCCTTAATGCAAATGGATCGCTTGATGACTTCGAGCCGCAGACATGCATTCACCATCCTCTTAATCAGGCCGAAGTAGCTACCCGGCAGGGGCTCACCAGGCCACATCCGGACTTTGAAATCTTTCATAGCCTTTTCGGCCGCCCTGTGGAGTTCGACCAACTGCTTCAGTTGGTCACTCAGAGGCATTGGATGTTCGGCCCCAGCATATTGGGACCAGAACAGCTTCTTCGTTGAGCTCCCCTCTTGGGCACGGTAGAACTCTGCGGCATCTGACACGCTGCATGGCAGATCTGCGAATGCCCCTGGAGAGCTCCGAACTCGGGTAAGTAAAAGAAATGCCTCCTCCACATGTTTGCTTTGCATAAAGAATTTCTTACCCGCCACTATCTTTTTGGCCTCCTGGACTTCCTGCTGTGCCTTCTCGGCTTCGGCCTTGGCGTCTTTTATACTAGCAAGGGCCTTCACAGGCTTGGCCTCTTTCGCCTTAAGCTCATGCTCCACGGACTCAAACCTTTTGCCGAGCTCCTGTAGCTCTTGTTGTACCTCGCCCACTCTGGCATCTTGCTTCTCGCGCTCTGTGCGTTCCAAGGCCGCCTTGTCTTCGGCCTCGAACAATGCTTTTTTCAGAGAGGCCAATTCGGTGGTGGCCCCTGTTGACGGTGTCCTGGACTAGGGGGTACTCACCACGTCGTCCCCCGATCAGTTAGATTGGGCTGAGGACCCCTATGGCCGTATACTCATGGGCCAGTTCGGACAATTGCCGCATACAAGGAAGATTCCACAAGACTTGGTGATCAAGACAAGGACTCCTCCCCCACCGGCGTATTCGGCTAGGACTCTTGTTATCCTAGGCCTATGGTACAATATATAAACCGAGGCTAGGCTAGGCGATAGTTGATTATGACATTACTCATCATACCTCTAGGGTTTAAACCACTACATATGATCTCGGGGTAGATCAACTCTTGTAACCCCTATACTCATTATAGTCAATCAAGCTGGGTAAAATCACGTGTTCATGTTACCATTGATCCTAAGGCGCATAGCTTGGGACCCCCTACCCGAGACCCGCCGGTTTTGACACCGACTTTGGTGCTTTCATTGAGAGTTCTGCTATGTGATCAGCGAAAGAATCAATGGCTCGACTGCAGGTCAACTGCAACGTCGGTCTCTTCGTCACCAGCTCGATTGGTCACCTTGGCTTGGCTGAGGACTACTCCCTACCTCCGATCGTCATGTTCGGATGAGGGCCTTCATCAACATCAACTCTGATCTCTATCAAGATCATGGAGGAGTCATCCATGGAGCTCGGGGACTCAACATCAACATTGCCCTTGGGCGACCGCGCTGTTTTCCTAGACAGCAAACTCGTATCCACCGCCACCGCCTCCTCGAGTGTCGCTTAAACGATCGCCTCGGTGGAGTTATGCGGAATTAAGTCTACAACAACCCTGCAAAAATTTCATCGAGTTCCGATGGAGGAATCTCCGGCAATCTCCGATATACCGGAGCCCTGTTGAATCTGGACGAGAATCCGGACGAGTTTGGAGCGGGGTGTCCAGCATTTAGCTCGGCCGTCCTTTGGAAGATCCAACCGTTGATCGGCTGAGGAATTCCCATACCTACCACCTCCCATAAATTCAGCTCCATCCGACCGTCCAAATTCCGGGAAACTTCCGATTAGTGCATCACCTTCCGGATCTGTTTTCTGCGCGAGAACGAATCCGATCCGAGTTCATCATCTTTATGGACGGGATTTTGGGCATCCTTTTTGAAGGAAGTTTCTGTATGGGGTATTGTGTTTTATTCTCAAACACATCCTATTAATATTAAAAGTATTTTTACAATACGATCTTCACCATCGCGCCGTGTCAAACCGGCTCGACAACATCACTCCACGACGACCAACCTGCGTTACACATGTTGTCACTTTGTTGAGCCGAGCTCAACTTCTTCGGATCATCATCTCGTCTAGTCGAACAATAGTTCGGCATCACGAAGGATAAATCGTCACCAACATCTCCGCCCCACAGATTACACGGAGCGGACACACCGGCATCGCCGCACGGTCACTTCATCAAGCCAGCATTGACCGCATCACAAGTTACGACCTGCCTCGGCATAGCCGCACTGTTGTTTCTTAAAGTCGATATCCATCACGCCGAACTACTTCAACACCCTGGCTGACACGGCAGCTGCAATGTCTCCTTATCGACCTGCTCCGTCACCTCGGCTAGACCGGGGACTTGGCTATTTCTTCATCAACTTACTTCGGAGACTTCGGCGTCACCAGCCGACCAGCTTCATCACATTAACTGGACCACGGGCTTTGTCGTGGCGAGCCAACCTTTGCCAGGATCGCCATGCCATCGCTTTATCACCCATCAGGCAATGGGTGTGCGGATCGAGTCGCAATTTTGGGAGTAACCTTTATTCGGACCGCAACAACAGATCAGGTGCTATTAATTCAAGCAATTTTTGCTTGTTTGGGTTTATTTTTCCTAAGGAATTATTACTCTGCTTTGTTCTATCATCTATACACAAGCCTATCAAATGGTGGCCACATTAACGACGGTCGTGTGGTGGTTCGGCCAGTTTTCGCACATACTTCGGTGAACGCTGTATTCGGAACTCGGGCCTACCTGTGAATTCGGGCTTTTTTACGCCTTCACTGCGTCACGCCGACGCCCTGCATCGACATTGACCTCGACGCTCAGGCCATATCTCTTTCATTATTTACTTCACTTAAATTAAATAAGTAGAAGAATTTTTTTACATTACTATCTTTATTTGTCATTTCTTTTGGTTTGCACTATTTTATCTGTGCAGCCAATCGACTCAGACTGAGCCGTGTTGTCGCCTTGGCGCGTCGACCTGCTCCATTACCGCGGCTGGACTGGGGGCCTCATCTTCTCGGAGTGCCGGACTCTCTGCTCGGCCACCTTGGGACCAACATGGGGGCTAGAACCCTGTCCCACATCAAGCTCGGACCGCATCATCAATGCCGAACATATCAACCAGCTAAGTTGCTTTCATGCTCAAAAACTTTCAGTCTGAAATTTTGTTCGGTTTGAACAAGCATTATACTTTTTTGGCAAAAAGTTGCTTGTGAAAAATTTCCCCATCCAAACTTTGTTTGTGACAGGCATATTCAAATACCCCGTTTACTTGGGGGCTCCCTTGATGGAGCTTTTCCTCTTGCATATGATTATACTTGTACGACTTCGTTCCTTGTTCGTGTATTACGCCACAATATGCACCATGTTGACTTAAGCGACTTGCAAGCTGGGTTGCCTGTCTCCTGTGCTTGCCCCTACATTCCCGATTATTCGGCTAGGGAGTAAAGGGAGCACCTCGGCGATTGTGACGATCGGTTCATCCGAGCCGGACCTCAAACTGGGTGAAGCCGAAAGATAGCGCTCTTACTGTTTTCAACAATGGTCGGCACACAAAGGAACTCATGAGTGCAAAAAATCTATGGCACAAGTCTCATAATGACAATGAGCACCGAAGAAAGGTATCGGTGGGGGTACTATTTTCTCCGAAGATGCTTCTTACACTTTGTTAGTAATACAACATAAGTTCCTTGAGCGTGCTTTGTCTGTTACAGCCTTATGGCCTGATTGCCTGGTTATCGGAAACACAGTCGATACTCTCGACAGGTGGAGTACATAACACTTTTTGGTCGTCGACCGAAGAGGGAGAAGCCGACGGTCGGTTAAGACGCGTATAAAGTTCGGGTGAACACATATATGATATGAGTACCTCGGTACATACAATCATTATACATAAAATTCTTTTACCCAAGTAACTTGGGGGCTCTTAAATTTATGTGAGCTGTTTTATAATAAGTGCTCTTCTTCTTAGTCGTTGCAAAGTCTTTTTCTATCACTCCTTTCTTCGACGCAAGTGTGTGGTCAATAGCCCGATTTCCCTCTCATCCACCTTCGGGATAGGAGGTTGAAGCCATAGGCTGACCCGCTTGAAGTCTTGAGATAGGATGTGTCATGTTAAAGCACGACAGAAGCATAATTTTTTTTTCAATTTTTGGATTGGCACCGAACACTTGATCTAGTTCGGACGTCGAGTTTTTACTGACGTTTTTTGGTTATCCAATCCTATGGCACTTTTCAACTATTTGTGTGTTTTCGGCATAAGTCTCGCAGTGCAACGCCGGACACCTTTAGAGATTCGGCAAAAATTCTCGGATATTTCTATATATGCATCGGTTTCAAATTGTTTCTTCGCTCGATAGTTGGGTTGCTCGGCTCCTGTGCTTGCCTCCTACATTCCACTCTGTTCGGTTAGGTGTGCAAAAGGAGAACCACTGCGATTGTGTTTCCAGCTCGCATGGTTAAGCACCTCGGTGGAGAAAGCTGAAAATTGAGTGTCACAATAACGCATAAACCGGTCAGTGATCCGATGACTATATTAAATGACGGGCCGTTCATAACATTGCCCGAAGTGTTTACGGCTTGACCTCGGTTGTCGCCGAACACTAAGCGGGGGGCTACTTACTGGCCTTCCAACTTTAAGCTCCTATGACTAAGTGAAAGTTATCAAGCCCGCATATCTGATTGCCTCGTTTCCGCCAACACAACCACCTTCGGGCACCGAGACGTCAGCTAAGGGTTGTTTTGTTATTCCGGAAACACCCTGCGTAGCATCTACAAGGGGGTAGAAGCCGATGATGGGCCACTTTCAGATTATAAACGGTCACAACGGGAGTGAATATTTGGGTTCATCTAGACCACAGAGTTTGGAAGCTTTTCCCGAACTAAATCCTCAGTATTTTCCTCCCACATTGATCAGATCTGAGGTTTCATGATCATGCTTAGCATGACAACCCTAAGAAAGGAACCGATAGCGGGACTATTTTCTTTGGACGATGATTCTTATGTTAAACAATAATATAACATGTCTCTCTGCGTACCTTTGTTTATAAAACCGTATGGCCGGATTGCCTTGTTTGCCGCAAATCTTTGCCCTCATAAAGGCTTTATAATGTGGGACTAACACTCCCCGGCCACTGGCCGAGGAGGTTGAAGCCGATGGCCGGTCAACAAAGTTTTGTACAATGCGGATCCAAGCATTGATGATGTAAAGTACTTGGATACATAGAATCCTTACACACAACTTGTGATTTTACTTTGGATATCGATCCTTAATTCGGCCACCCGTGGCCACATTAAGGCTCGGGGGCTACTGGGCTTCGTGCTTATTATTTACAAATATTAAATGCGTACATCGATCGCCTGATCTAGTGTCACCACCCGACCAGTGTCTCGGGGGCTACTGCATTGGCAATCCAATGCAGAAAATTAAAAGTGCAATATAGTTTTTGAGGAGATTATTATCCTCAGGTTGGTCGGCCGCACCCAACCTGAGTCTCGAGGACTTTGCACACCGTGTTTCTATTCCTATGTATGCTGCCGAGCTAGGGTTGATCCTCAGGCCGATTTCGCGCATCGACCTGAGTCTCAGGGGCTACCAGGATCAGCGGTTTCATGTTTTCCTTCAGGTGCATCCCGGACATAGTCCGGCGTTGGAGCTCGGATATAGTCTGGCGTCGGTGCTCGACTACAATAGACACCCCGGAAGTAGTCCGACATAAAGCTCAGACGTTATTGGCTGGCTCCGTAGAGGGCATTCCCGGCATTATGCTCGGATAAACTCCTTCAACTTTTTTGAACCAAGGTGATCTATGACACCTCGGATATATTCCTGCGTTAGAGCTCGGATACATTCCGGCGTTGAAGCTTGGATACAGTCCGGCGTTGGAGCTTGGATACATTCTAGCGTTGGAGCTCGGAAGCAGTCCGGCGTTGGTGCTCGGCTGCAAAAGATACCTCGAATGCAGTCCGACGTTAGAGATCGGACACAAGAGGATACTGCCTCCAGGGAACAACTTCAAACCCGAGGTGTGGCATGAAAAATAACCAGGCATTGATAAAGGCCAATAACTTAAAGGGGCTCTTCGGATACCTGACATATAAACTCTTCGGATTTATTTCACAATCCTCAAGATCGAAGATGAGAAGATTTGTTGAACCAGTTTTCAAGACCGACGACCAAAGATGAAGAACAGTTTGGAAGAATCGAGGAGCGTCCCTAACTTGAAGACCGGTTCAAGGGGCTACTAACGGTGTCCTAGACTAGGGGGTACTCACCATGTCATCCCCCGATCATTTAGATTGGGCCGAGGACCCCCATGGCCGTATAATCATGGGCCAGTTCGGACAGTTGCCGCATACAAGGAAGATTCCACAAGACTTGGTGATCAAGACAAGGACTCCTCCCCCACCGGCGTATTCGGCTAGGACTCTTGTTAACCTAGGCCTATGATACATTATATAAACCGAGGCTAGGCTAGGATTCTTGGTACGTTCAGTTTGCCAGGGGCTTCTGATGGCACCCCATAATATGGCAAGTCAAGTCCGAACACTTTCAACAGTGCGGAACCTCGAACTTATAGCACTATATGCATCAGCTCCGAATCATGTCTTGGGTCTACAGTTGGGTTAGCCCGGCTCCCTTGTTTTGGTACCTTACGTTCCGTTATATCGGCTAAGGTAGCGCATGGAGAACTACTGCGATTGTGTCCCGGTTCTTCCGGATGAGCACCTCAGTAGAAAAAGCCAAAAACTGACCGGCATGATGTGGCGAGAGCTGGTCGCTGTTCGAGAGGTCTTCAAATCCTTAAAGATTTTTCCGCTTTAGGCGATAAATCGGCTTCGTCCGATCTAGGCGTATATAGCGCCCCAATTCGGCCTTCCGGATTCTAGGGGCTTCACAGAAATTTAAAATTGTAGACTTCTATGGCTAAGTGAAAGTTATAAAGCCGCATAGTCCGATTGCCTTGTTCGCTGCGCCAGACACCTCCTTAAGGGAACAAACATTTGGATAAATAGTGTCCGGGTTTCCACGAACACCCCAGTACTAGTTACGTGGGGGCGGAAGCCGACGACTGGCCTACTTTCAGAACTTTATAAACAGTCGCATAGAAGGTAATATTTTAAATAACAATAGCGCTACATAGCGCAAGTAACTTCGTCCTTAAATTACAAACATGACAGAAGTGAATTCATTCTAAAATTGTGTCCTTGGTACATTCATCGGCCACGAGACAAGCGCCCTTCATAACGCCATCGTAATACTTCTCCGGATAGCGATGCGCCTTGCCCTCTGGCGGCCCGTCCTTCACCAGCTTCTCCGCATCTAGCTTGCCCCAATGCACCTTCGCGCGGGCAAAGGCCCGACGATCACCCTCAATGCAAAGGGATCACTTGATGACTTTGAGCCGCGGATAGGCATTCACCATCCGCTTGATCAGGCCGAAGTAGCTAGCCGGCAGGGGCTCACCAGGCCACATCTGGACTATGAAATCTTTCATAGCCGTTTCGGCCGCCCTGTGGAGTTCGACCAACTGCTTCAGTTGGTCACTCAGAGGCATTGGATGTTCGGCCCCAGCATACTGGGACCAGAACAGCTTCTCAGTTGACCTCCCCTCCTGGGCACGATAGAACTCTGCGACATCTGACACGCTGCGTGGCAGATCTGTGAATGCCCCTGGAGAGCTCCAAACTCGGGTAAGTAAAAGAAACGCCTCCTCCACAAGTTTGCTTTGCATAAAGAATTTCTTACCCGTCGCTATCTTTTTGGCCTCCTGGACTTCCTGTTGTGTCTTCTCGGCTTCGGCCTTGGCGTCTTTTATACTAGCAAGGGCCTACGCAAGCTCGGCCTCTTTCGCCTTAAGCTCATGCTCCAGGACTCGAACCTTTTGCCGAGCTCCTGGATCTCTTGTTATACCTTGCCCACTCTGGCATCTTGCTTCTCGTGCTGTGTGCGTTCCAATGCCATCTTGTCTTCGGCCTCGGACAGTGCTTTCTTCAGAGAGGCCACTTCGGTGGTGGCCCCTGTTGACGGTGTCCTGGACTAGGGGGTACTCACCACGTCATCCCCCGATCAGTTAGATTGGGCCGAGGACCCCCATGGACGTATACTCATGGGCCAGTTCGGACAGTTGCCGCATAAAAGGAAGATTCCACAAGACTTGGTGATCAAGACAAGGACTCCTCCCCCACCAGCGTATTCGGCTAGGACTCTTGTTACCCTAGGCCTATGGTACATTGTATAAACTGAGGCTAGGCTAGTTGATAGATGATTATGACATTACTCATCATACGTCTAGGGTTTAGACCACAACATATGATCTCGGGGTAGATCAACTCTTGTAACCCCTATACTCATTATAGTCAATCAAGCAGCATGTAGGGTATTATCTCATCAAGAGAGCCCGAAGTTGGGTAAAATCCCGTGTTCATGTTACCATTGATCCTAAGATGCATAGCTTGGGACCCCCTACCCGAGATCCGCCGGTTTTGACACCGACACCTGTTACAAAATCACGACGCTTCGTCATTAGAATAACTCATTTTATATACCCTTCATTATGTGAGAGCGGGGAATTACTCACCTTTGCTCTCTTCGAGCTGCCTCTTCGTGAGGTCGAGCTCTCCCTGCGCCTGCTCCAGATCCCGTTTTAGTCCGGCGATCTCGGCTGTGCGGACAGCAGCGACAAGCAGCACAGCCTGCTTATTCACATTAACACTTATTATTAGACTCCTGCGGATTATAATTGACCCTCCGTTTGGTTTTTATTTCCGAACACCAAACAGAGTATCAGGGGCTACTACATATCGTGTGGTAATTTCACTTATTTTTTACTTACCTCAAAGCCTGTCAGGAGGCTGGTGTAAGCTTCGGTTAGCCCGCTCTTGGCGGACGAAACCTTCTGAATCACCACACTGATAAGAGTATGGTGCTCTTCATCCATGGAAGCACCACGAAGCGCTTCCAATAGACAATCCGGCGCCTCGGGCGCAACGGAAGTCCTCGACACAGACGACTCACCCTCCCTAACAAGGGGTTGTCCGCCTGAGTCCGGAACCACTAAAGGCTCCGGAACAGTGTTCGGCTGAGAGCCCAGCCTACTGTGGCTCTCACCGACACGATCCGCAGGGATCTTGAACCCCGCGTGTTTGACATCTGGAATTCCGCCTTGGGGCCTCTCCAGAATCACCTCCCCCCGCTCGGGGAGCCTTCAGGACAACACCTCCGTGTCATCCGCGGGTTGAGGAGTGGTGTCCATTGGGAGCGAGTTCATCTCCGAATCGCTCAGGGATCTATCCGAAGAAGATACCTCGGGATGAACCCTGGCCGGACTGCATATACGTTCGGTGTTATAAAAAGACTGTGAAGTAAAGTCATTATAGGGTGCGGATATTTACGATCACGCTAGGGGCTTCCCCCTGGGCAGCCACCCCTCCTCGCTATGGGCGGCCGTGGCGGACTAGTCCGGAAAGGACACCTTTCCCTTCTTGGACGACCCAGCCTCCCCCTCCGGGGCGGCTTTTCTCTTTTTCTCCTCCCCAGTGCGGGGAGGTAGAGTTTCTTCTTGCTTCCCCCCGCCTCCGCGTGAGGAATCTGTCTCATCGTCATCAGACGACGTGGGTATGACAGCCTTGCACCGAGGGCTTTTTCCGGCCCCCTGGTCCGCCTTCTCGGGCCCCTCACCCTCTCCAGGTGGGGCGGTCCCTTCTTCTTCCTCCTCCCCTTCGGGGGAGGAGTGTGCCTCGTCGTCTTCGGATGAGGCTTCTGGCGCAACCTTACGTCGGAGACCCTTTTGGATCCCCGGGGCCTTCTTATCGGTCTTCTTCTCCGAAACCTTGTAGGGGGCCGGGACCAGCATCTCCGTCAGGAGAGCATTAGCTGGGCTTTCTGGCAGTGGAGCCGGACAGTCAATCTGCTCCGCTGTCTCCACATAATCCTGAACAAATATGCACAATTACTTAAGGCTCCCCCATGAATATATTGGGAAGAACCGAATCCGATGGTAGCCTGAGAACTCACCTGACTAGGAGGCTGCGCGGCGTGGAGCCCACGGTCCTCAGATGTGGGAGGAGGTACTTCGGAGGCCTTGAACAACGCCTTCCACGCGTCTTTGTGCTTCATGCCGTCGAGCCTCTGAAGCGTCTGGTGTTCGGCCGAGACAAACTCGCACAGATTGAATGCCCGCCTTTGGCACGGTAGAATCCAGCGAATGAGCATGACCTGTATCACGTTGACAAGCTTGATGTTCTTGTCCTTCATGCTCTTGATGCAGTTTTGGAGTCCGGTCAGCTCTGTAGATTCGCCCCAGGACAAGCCTTTCTTTTCCCAGGAGGTAAGCCGCATGGGGGTTCCGGATCAGAACTCGGGGGCTGCCGCCCAGATGGAGCCACGCGGCTCGGTGATGTAGAACCACCCCGACTACCACCCCTTCACGGTTTCCGCAAAGGAGCCGTCAAGCCAGGTGACGTTAGGCATCTTGCCCACCATGGCTCCTCCGCATTCCGCTTGCTGGCCGCTCACAATCTTCGGCTTCACGCAGAAGATTTGCAGCCACAAGCTGAAATGAGGCTTGATGCGGAGGAAAGCCTCGCATACGACGATGAACGCCGAGATGTTGAGGACGAAGTTTAGGGATAGATCATGGAAATCTAGCCCGTAGTAGAACATGAGCCCGCGGACGAAGGGGTGAAGTGGAAACCCTAGTCCACGGACGAAGTGGGCGAGAAACACGACCCTATCATGGGGTCCTAGGGTTGGAATGACCTGCCCGTCGTCTAGTAGCCGGTGCGCTATGTCTGCGGCCAAGTATCCGGCCGCCCGAAGATTCGCGATATATTTCTCCTTCACGGTGGAAGCCACCCACTTTTCTCCTGCTCCGGACATGTTTAGCTGTGCGGAGAAGACTTGGACTAGGGCGCTGGAGCTCGAGGGGGCAAAGGAGGAAGAAGGCGTGGGTAAAAATGGGGAACTCTTATCCCTTTATAGAGGTGACGGAAGCGGTGCGCCTCCCCACTTGCCCATTAGGAATCGCTCGCCTCCCAAGCACCACAATTGATGGCATGGTGGGATTACCCATACCCGTATTGATGAGAATCCCGTGATAAGGGGACATGATCTCTGCTTCGACAAGACGTGTCAAGGTAACCGCCTCGCAATATGCGCTGTGGCTGGTTGTAGGAAAACGGTTCGAATAATGACCCGATCTTAATGACATGTCACGTTGTCTAAAAAGTTGCCGGCAGATTGCATTTGTGAAATATCGTTCTCTCTCTATAGCAGTGTGTGAAGATCATTTTGCGGATCCGGACACGGTCTACGTGTTCGATAAATTACTTTGGAGTATTCGGAGAAGGAACCCACCTTGCAATGCCGAAGACAAGACTGCGCGTCGGACTCATCGTCATTGAAGCCTGGTTCAGTGGCTAATGAGGGAGTCCTGGATTAGGGGGTATCCGGACCGCCAGACTATATACATCGTCTGGACTATTGAAGCGTGAAGATACAAGACTCAAGACTCCGTCCCGTGTCCGGATGGGACTCTCCTTTGTGTGGAAGGCAAGCTTGGCGATCCGGATATTGTGTTTCCTTCCTTGTAACCGACTCCATGTGAACCCTAGCCCTCTCCGGTGTCTATATAAACCAGAGAGGTTGGTCCTTAGAAGGCCGATCACAATTACAATCATACCATCATAGGCTAGCTCTTAGGGTTTAGCCTCTACGATCTCGTGGTAGATCTACTCTTGTACTACTCATATCTTCAATATTAATCAAGCAGGAAGTAGGGTTTTACCTCCATCGAGAGGGCCCGAACCTGGATAAACATTGTGTCCCTTGCTTCCTGTTACCATCAGCCTAGACGCACAAATCGGGACCCCCTACCCGAGATCCGCCGGTTTTGACACCGACAGTGGTCGATCAAGAGACTTGGATTTGGCATGCTTTTTTTGGAATGCCTAGATTTTTGAATGACATCAACGTTGTCAACCGGTCACCACTGATGAGTAAGATTACAAATGGTGAACCGCCACCGGTGCAGCTTGTAGCTAATGGTCGTACATACAACCATGATTACTATCTTGCGGATGGCATCTACCCAAAGTGGCAAACGTTTGTGAAGCCATTGAAAAAACCAGAAGGTAAGAAATATCTAGATTTCCACAATGCTCAGGCGGCGGCTAGGAAAGATGTGGAGAGAGCTTTTGGGATTTTGCAAGCCCAATTTGCTATTGTGAGAGGACCGGCTAGATTTCGGGATCAGAAGATGCTTTGGTACATCATGCACGCGTGTGTGATCATGCATAACATGATCATCGAGAATGAGCATGGCCAAGATGTAGACTAGTCTCAGTATGAGTTATTGGGACATCTCGTGCGAGTGCGACGAAGGGCTGAAAGGGTGGCCCGTTTTGTTGCCTCCTATCATGCCATATTACGTTCGGCAGCGCATGATGAACTCAAGAAGGATCTCATTGAGGAGCGGTGGGCATGGAATGGATGACAAAGAGCATCATCATGATTTGTGCGTTCGACATTGTATTGTTGAACTATTTGTTGTGTTTACTGCACTATTTGTTGTTTTGAACGATAAACTGGTTGTTTGAGTTGTAATAATGAAATTGAACTGTTTATTTTGATTTATTTTGTTTGTGTTTAATCTTTTGCTTCTGTTTTGGAATGCATATGTTGTTTGTGTGGGAGTCGCGCGCGCTGCTAGAGCTGCACGCGCGCTGCATTTTAGGTTTGCTGCTGGAGCCAGCGCTTCCCGCCGCGTCAAACCAGACGATGAACGCGTGGCAAAGTAGTTTTTAGCGCGCGGCGCGTTCGACGGCTGTTGGAGATGCTCTAAAGTTGGATTCTTGGCTGCGCTAGCTAGCTAGCCAGGAGCAGGAAGTCAGTACGTGCTGCAACCTCCTAGCTGCCTGCTTTCGCACAGTACTAGCTTCTTAATTACCTTGGGTTGGCCTCACCGGATCAATTGCATGCACGGTGGGAGTACCCCGTAGTAGATCCCAGCATGTAGTACTCGAAATGTGATCGTTTCCTCAAGAACCCTAGTCCGAAATTACTCGCCGCGCGCCTGTCCCGTACGTGTTTCTTGGCTCGGCAGTGCGGTCAATTAGTATAGTATCTGCAAGTAGATCGTGTGTCCCCGTCGCAAAACGAGGGGCGGCAGCTGGCAGCTGCTCCCGTTCGCCAGACAATCCGGGAGGCAGAGGAATGCCCAGCGCAAGTACGTTTGGTCAAAGATACTGCCCCAGATATATGTCCAGTCCGCTCGTGTTTAATCAATCCATCCATCCAGTCCGCTTGTTGTTTGTTCGGATCATGTAGCAGAGATGAGCTGCCAATCTCCACACGGCCTGAATTTCAGGAGGCATGCAATGCATTTGACCAGAAGTAGCATATTCCTTGAGCAAACAAACACTGCACTAGTACGCACGACCAAACTTGTCTAGTCTTCTTTAGTTGGTCATCGAGACGAGCTCCAGGGATTATTTAGCCTTATGTGCTGTTCTGCTGCACGAGTCACCAGACTAATTAGCATTTGATTAATCTCTAGTGAGTGCGTGCTGCATGGAAATGGCGAAACGTGTGCGATGACGACGGGAAGTCGTGGACCGTGGGTGTGTGACCAGGTGCCCTGCATCTCGTTTAAATCTACACATGAATCAAAATAAGCGAATCTATACTCTAAAATATGTGTACATACATCCGTATGTTGTAGTTCATTTGAAATGTCTAAAAAGATTCATATTTAGGAACGGAGCGAGTATAATCAGTAGTTGGATTTGCACAAAGGTGCGGCGCATTTGTTCGTAGCAGGTACACAAGACAGGGATGCCGCTGCCTCACCGTGAGTTTGAATAGGTCCCACGAATGCAACCCCATGTATGTTGGAGAAAGAACAAAAAGAGTGGGGAGGCTAGAACCAAAATGTAGCCCAATCAAAGGGGAGGGGCAGTGCAGGGAGTAGGTTAATCTTGTTTGGTCTTCTTCATCATTGCTAGTCCTTTGGATTCGAACCCATGGTCTCTTACTACCAAGCATAAATATGGAAATACTTACAAAAAAGAATCACACAACTATTCTTCTACCTCTGTGGTGTGCCTTTTGGATGAGACGATGGGGACGGCTGTTAGCTAGCCTAAATGGTCCAAACAACGTTCCCTCATCTTTAGAGCATCTCCAACAGCCGCGCTATATACGCATCGTGCGGAAAAAGTAGTGTTTTTAGCGTGCTCGCTACCGTTCCGGGCGCTACAGCGGACGCGCAAAAACCGCGCGCGCGGCATATTTAATTCAGCGCGCGGGCGAAAATGCCATCGCACGCCGCTTATTTCTGTGCCCGCTCCAGAGCGCTGGACTCTCGAGCGCTCGCGCGCAACTCCACCTACCCATCCAGCCGCGCCGCTCGCGCCACCTCATTTTTCCGGCGACCGCTCCGGCGCTTCCCAGGTCTCTTCCCGCGCGGGTGCGGCTTCCTCCCTCGCTCTCTAGTCAGCGCCGCCCGTCGCGCGCGGCAGTCCTCCGACGAACAGTGCCGGGCTGCCCACCGTCGCTTGGCGCCCGCAAGGTGTTTGACAAAAGTCCCGGAAGGTATGTATTGCTTCCAACTTCCACATTTTTACATGAAATTTGGTGCATGTTGTTTATAGCCTAGTTTTGAACATTTTAGATGAGTTCGTCATATGATTCTTCCGAAGAAGAATTTGATATGGAAGAGGAGGAGGATCTTGCAATGATCCTAGCTATGCACATCAATAAAAAACCGAAGCACGGTGGTTCGGTTATGGGTCGGCAGAAAATTTGGAGGGATAGGATTAATGCCCACAACAGATTGACGAGGCACTATTTTGTGGAGAATCCCACATACCCCGAGCCGTACTTTCGTCGCCGGTTTGGGATGAGCACCGAGTTGTTCAGGCGCATTGCAGAGAAACTAGCGAGCCATGACTGGTTTTTTCAGCAGACGAGGAATGCCGCCGGAGAGCTCGGGCATATCACCTTTCAGAAGGTGACAGACGCTTTGCGTATGTTGGCACACGGTATCCCCGCTGATCTAGTCGATGATCACTTGGCCATGGGTGAGAGCCAAGCCATCATGTGTGTCAAGCGCTTCACAGTCGGAATTGTGCAAGTGTTTGGCCCGGAGTACTTGAGAACTCCCAATGCTGAAGACGTCGCAAGGCTATTGGAGATGAATAAAGCTCGCGGGTTCCCAGGTATGCTTGGCTCAATAGATTGCATGCACTGGAGTTGGAAGAATTGTCCAAAGATATGGCATGGCCAATTCCACGGACAAAAAAAAGGGTTCCACTATAATCCTTGAAGCGGTGGCCGATCAAGAGACTTGGATTTGGCATGCTTTTTTTGGAATGCCTGGATCTTTGAATGACATCGACGTTGTCAACCGGTCACCACTGATGAATAAGATTACAAATGGTGAACCGCCACCGGTACAGTTTGTAGCTAATGGTCGTACATACAACCATGGCTACTATCTTGCGGATGGCATCTACCCAAAGTGGCAAACATTTGTGAAGCCATTGAAAAAACTGGAAGGTAAGAAATATCTAGATTTCCATAATGCTCAGGCGGCGGCTAGTAAAGATGTGGAGAGAGCTTTTGGGATTTTGCAAGCCCATTTTGCTATTGTGAGAGGACCGGCTAGATTTTGGGATCAGAAGATGCTTTGGTACATAATGCACGCTTGTGTAATCATGCACAACATGATCATCGAGAATGAGCGTGGCCAAGATATAGACTACTCTCACTATGAGCTCTTGGGACATCCCGTGCGAGTGCGGCGGAGGGCTGAAAGGGTAGCCCGTTTTGTTGTCTCTTATCATGCCATTCGACATCCGGCAGCGCATAATGAACGCAAGACGGATCTCATTGAGGAGTGGTGGGCTTGGAATGGCCGCCAAAGAGCATCAGATTTGTGCGTTTGATGTTGTATTGTTGAACTATTTGTTATATTTCATGAAAGATACAATTTGTTTGAGTTGTAATAAATTGAAATTTTCATTTGTTTGATGTTTGTGATTTAAAAATTATATGCCATGTATTTGTTTTGTGGATGTGTCGTGAGACAAAATGCAACAAATGTGGTGCGCCGGCTGCTCGTGCGCGTGCGCTGCATTTTAGCGCGGCTGCAAGAGCCAGCGCTGCGCACCGCGCCAAACCTGACGATGGGCACGCCGCAAACCAGATATTAGCGCGCCACGTGTTGGGCACCTGTTGGAGATGCTCTTAGGTGTTTATTTTCATCACACATGATAAAAAGGCCAAGGAAGCTAGCAGCAATGATCCCAGTGGAGGGCCCTACCCCCAGGTCTACCAGCAAGCTAGCGATGGCCAAATTTCGTGTTTTGACCCTTTGGCGTATAAAATCGGGATCTGACCCCGGTATGGAAACATTTCGAGATTTGACCCATTTGCTACCGCCGGAGGCCCTGGCGGTACAGATGTACAGGCTACCGCCGCTACCCCTGGCGATAGGTTCCCTGACGCCGTCTGACCGTTAATGGCCATGTACACGTGGCAAAGGGACCTACTTCCGCCGTCTATGGCGGTAGGCTCTTGCAACCTACCGCCGGGATCTCTGGCGGTAGGTTCCTAGATAAGGTTGTGAGTGGAGGGGGATGTGTTGCTCCCCACCTACTCATTCACCACACTCTTCTTTTGGAGCTCAAGCTCTCTCCCCCTCTTCTCCCCCACCAAATCACCCACTAGATCCCCCTCCATTTCTTGAGATTTGGCCGGTGGATCAAGCCCATTTGTATCACCCAAGGTACCTCCTCCATTCCCCCTTCATTTGGTTGGTTGAAATCATGTTTTTTGCTCATTTTGTTGGTATCATTAGTTCATGGTTTTGTTGTGGTGAAATCAATGTATATGATGCATTAAGGGTAATGTTTGTGCTTTGACAATGTATTGTGTCAATAGCATTGTTTGGGTAGTAAAAATTTGATGCATTTAGGGTTAGGTTTAATGACATGGTTAGGGTTAAGGTTATGGTTATAGTTATGCTTAAGTAAATGCATATATGATGAACGTTATGGTTATAGTTTAATTAGGGTTTTGTTAGAGTAGTTACCTCTCGAATTATAGCTCGATCTACTCCTAGGGGGGTTATAGTTTTTGTCAAGAGACGGTTAGGATTTTTTCCTTGGATGACCGTTATAGTAATCCCCTCGACTTGTAGGATGGGATCGATCATCTTTATTGAGACTTCCGCGGAGGCGGCGGCGAAGCGTGAACGTGCAGTCATTGAGGAAAAGATGGACTTGTGGGTCAAAGTCATTGGTGCATTGAATGCAGCTTCTAGAGATTTTTCAAAGTATTATGTGTCGACGTGCGACGATGCCAGAGTTAAGTTATAGCAAGCTAAAGAGAAAAACATAAGCCACCTCAAGAATGAAGAGAAAATTCATAGACGCGCTCTTGCAAGGCAAATTTCATTGTGTGGAACAAGGGATGAAGTGAATGAGATGGACTTTAACAACCCTAGCCAGATCATTGATTGGATAGTTAGGCAACCATCATCGGAGATACTTAGTCGGGCAACTTGTTGGGCTTGGGTCCGTGAAAGAAATGATGTCATTTGTTGCAACCCCGGGCCGTACGACAAATATGTCTTGTTGATGGACTAGTAGAGGGGGTTGAAACACATGATGTTGTAGTGTCATTTGGACTGTAATGGCATGTACCCTTATCGTTTATGTAACCTATGTCATTTGAACCAGTGAGAACATTATGTAGCCTAAATAATTTATGCTTTGTGTTTGTATTGTATCATTTGATTTGAGTTTTGGTTTGTTCCATTTCATGTAGCATGGAAAACATGACCCCGGAGGAGATGAAGAAAGTTTATGAGAAGTGTTGTGGCATTGCATCTAAGAGTCTGGTGGTAGCGTGTGAGAAGATTGTAGCGGAGTGACTACTTCGTATCAAGAGGGAGCTTGAAGCATGGTTCAAGAGCAATGACGAGGTAACTGCGGCCATGATGGATTTCAACAAGTATCAATTCATGGAGGAACCTTCTGATCTTAAGAAGAGAAAGTTTTCCGTAGGCTTGTGAAAGAAAAACAGAAGAATATTAATGAGCTGCATGAGATGGAATATGCTTGCAGACATTCTATGGGAACGGAGATCTTTTTCTATGTGAACATAGAAGAATTCCGTGAGCTGGACTTGAGAAAATCCGGACAGGTCATTGGATGGGCAATCACACAAGGCAAGTCAGAGATTCCGGAACGCCGTGCTCGATGGCCCTGGTTCGGCGAAACGAAAGGTGTATTGGAGAATTGCGCGGGATCGTCAGATTATCAACTGAAGCCTAATCCTGATCATGACATACAAATTAAATGTCTTATACGTTTTAGATCTTCTTTTCTGTCGTAGGAAATGTATGCTCGATATTGATCTTGTAGTTTGAACTCATGTCATTCGAATTGCTAGATGTTTTAAGTCATTTGAACAAGTGTCATTTGTGGATGTAATGAAGTATGCTCAGTTATGTATGTCTTTGCTACTCGATCATTTCTGGATGACATTTGTGGATGCTTAGTTCATAGAAGTTTGTAACAAATGGAAAGGCAAAGGGATATAAAATAAAGGCAAGGGTACATTGATCAGCACCCTACCGCCATAGCCTCCGGCGGTAGGGTGACCAACCCTACCGTCAACATAATGGCCGACTTGGTCACAGGTAAAATGGTTGTAGGGTTGCCCATTTTTACCGCCAAGGCTCACGGCGGTAGGGTCCTACCGCCAAAAGGGCCGGTGGTAGGGTGGCCAACCCTACCGTCACAAATGTCGCTGATTTGGTCACAGGAGGCAGGCTGGGTGGACAACCCTACCGCCAAGAGTTGTGGCGGTAGGGTGGCCAACCCTACCGCCATAAATGTGGCCGATTTGGTCACAGGAGGCACACTACTAGGGAAAAGCCTAGCAGCAGCACGGGTTTTAGGCCATCTGTAGCGCCGGGATGTGTGCTACTGATAAGGCGCTACAGCTAACGTGTAGCAGTAGCGCCTGCCATCCCACGCTACTGCTATAAATGGATAGCTGCAGCGTGCTTCTGTGGATAGCGCTACTGATATTATCTGCATCGCTTTTTGAAGGCCAGCGCTACTGGTAAGGCGGCGCTACTGCTAACTTTTGCCCGTCGCTACTACTACTTTTATTAGTTTTTTTCCTGCATATTTGTTTTGTATTTGAATAGGCTTGATACAAATTTGTTTTGTATTTGAATAGGCTTTATACAAATGTAATCATAGCATATACATACAACTAGTCTCATCCAATCATGTCATCATCATAATCATCATCCAACACAAAGTGGTCTCTCGTCATCATCTCGAAAATAGCGATACAAGTCTCGATTACTTGCAAATACATCGTCATCCATCTAAACAATGATATACGCAAGAAGAGCTATCACTTTGAGTGAGAGCGTAACTATGCAGTACATGAGTTTGTATCCCTCTCTCGCATTAGCGTGAACCTAAACTAACTACTGCATGTTGCTCGGAAACCGGAAACTGGTACACCTGGGCCTGACACTCCGGCCACTAGTCGTATATATACTCCTCGCGTAGCACTTCATCGCCATCGATGATCTATGCACCTGCATTGTCACATGAGTCGATGATATGCAACATATATAGTTGAGCAACAGAAAGAGACAGACTTGGCAAAAATAGAAACAACATATCATAAGCATAAGTAACAAAGTTCATCGTACCCAAAATTCCCTAACTAGAGTGATCTTTGCTAGTTGAGGAGGAGGACGGTTTAATTACATCACAAATAAAGTTTCACCGTGCATAACTCAAAGTTTTGTCATACATAAAGTATTGACTAAACAGACACATTGTCATATATCGACAATCACTCCACCATGTCGTGCCATCCATCCATGTCAGGGAGATAGTCCCCGAGCTTAGTGAAAGGCTTCACGTCGAGATGCTGAGAGGCTATCCATGTTCGGACGTCTTCCCGCGACATTTGTCCTTCTTCGTAGAACATCCCTGTTTTTTCGACGACCTCCTTCATGGGCAAGTTCGCACTTGATGTGATAGAACTCAGCTCGAAGTCGATGATCCTCGATATCTCCTACGTTCTTTGCCCATTGTAGAATATGGGCATCGCTGAATCTAGGTGACATGCGAAGGTTCTGGTGATCCCGTCTATACTCCAGCATGTGGTGTAGGACATAGAATCCATCATTAAGAGAATCACTCGGTTGCTGGATGCAGCAGAAGTCGGTCTTATGGCTGAAGGAGACCATGCTGCCCCTTTTCTTCTTGTCCCTAAAATCTCCACCCAGTGATTGGTAGTAAAACATAGCACTGTCGAGAACATCCTTGATGTGGGTGTAATCCTTTTTGTGAATGTTCTTCGACGAGTCCAAGTAAAGAGCGTGGGAGTATCAGGGGTAGAGGATGATGAGGACGGCGCGCCCGCTGCTGCGGAAAATAAATACACCTCAAATTAATTAGCCTCCACCGTGCAAATGAATGATTGAAATCGAAGGAAGGATATCCACGCGAATGACTTACACAGGATGATAAGGCACGAGAATCGCCTCCTTGTCCTTATTGGTGAGCATGAAACTGACGATGTATTCCCTAGCGTATTCACAGTGCTTTGTGCAGACTGCTAAGATCCCTCATGCATGTAGTACGGGTCAACGACACAGATATAAGATATCTGCTCAAGCCCAATGATGTAGTTCATGTGCAAGGAATAAAGGCGGACAAATGTAAAATCCAGCTTCTTCACGTGAAACATGTCAAATATGTAATCGAACCGAAGGAAGAACTTATTCATGGGGAAGTAGTCGACGTATGACAATTGCCGCGGAACTTTAACCACGTAGAGTGGGTATCCTGGATCTTTCGAGGCGATGAGGCCTTTCTCTATCCGCAGCACATCGTCATGAAGTTTCCATAGATCACCATATCTGGCCCCTAGCGCTCTTGCAGGTAGGATTGGTTGACCGGGGATATGCAATTTATCCGCATCGGGGATATCTATATGGTCCTGAAGCCGAGGCCGCTGAGGCGGCTGGATCATAGAATGAGCTTATTTGCCTTTCCTCGCTCTCTTCGTAGACTTCTTTACTACCGGAAGGTCATCCATAATACGTTGAGACGACAATTCAGGCACCGACTCATGATTCTCAAACCCTGAGGAGGCGCCAGTATAGACATACTGTTCAGCGCCATCGTCATCGTCATCCTCATCCATGGCGAAGTCATCAGCGACTAATGAAGCCTCCTCCTTACCCCGTCCGGTATCACCCAACCCGACACCCGACGCTAATTGGGTAGGTGGGGTGTTGATGTTCATACCTTGCTGAGGCTGCGTGCTCGTGAGTGTGCTCCCGGCCGCCTCCAGACGAAGCAGACTCTTTGGCCACAACAGGACCCACCCATTTCAACAATCACCAAGCTGCCGCAGGGTCTCGTCGTCATCCCCCACTATTATCAGAGGAGGCAAATTCTCGTGGCCCGGTTTGACACTGGCCACGGAAACCTTGAAGGCGTTCGGGTGGATCCGCCGGCTATGGAACAATGGTTCCTTCGGCTCCATTATCGTCGCCTTCCCCAAGTCCACCTTCTGGTCGCCGATGGTGTACAATATGGTGCACGGGGTTTCGTCGACCTGCAAAGAAAAGTCTGTGACGTGAGACATCCGAAAGGCAACGAAAACGGGAGATTATACATTTATATTGAAGGGGGTCGGTGTGACAGATACCGTGAGGGCGTCGAGCTCAGCCAAAGACGAAGCACTGCCAAGCACGTCCGGTGCGGGAGCCGGTGCGGGAGCCGGTGCTGGTGCAACGCTAGTCAAGCTGCTCCCCAGGAAGTCAGCAAGGGGAAAGTCCTCTGCATTTTTTTTCCTGGATTTTGCCCTGACCAAGTGAAAACGGTCGGAACCAAGGAAGTAGACAAATCTGCAACCACCTGTTTTGCAGCAGCTACCGCTGTTGCGACTGTCTGAGATGATTTCTTCTCAACCGCAATCTCAACCTTCTTGTCGATGTTTTCTTCAGTTAACCTCCGTCTTTCCTTTCTCTCCTCCATGGTCTCACGGTAGTACTTCTTCCACGTGGCGCCGTCTCCGACACCGTGCACGCGTCCATACGACGGTAGAGTATCCACCGGTTGTCATTTCAATATGTTCAACGCCCGGTTGAATGGAGTATCCCACTTGGGCCTCGCCAATGCCTCAGACGGTGAGTCGCTTTCGTCCGCAATCCTGTGCTGCCCTCTCTGCAAAAGGCACAAGGATCATTTACAGATATGACTAACGTGTGCAGTCGAATTGATCAGAAACTAAAATTACCAATAGTCTCATGAACTCCGTAATGACCGGTTTTGTCTCGTAAACCTTCTTCACTGGGTCCCAACGGTGCCGGGCCCTGAGGACGTCATGCTCCTGCGGGGCGGTGAACTCCGCCAAGGGGTCTGGGATGCCCAGACTCGCGGCTTCCGCATCCTCCTTGGCCCATTTGGACCTCTTTCCGCCGTAACCACGACTTCTGAGGTGGTGGCTCCCAATGTTCATCTCTTGAAGCCACTTCATGTACTTATACTTTTTTTGGCAGCTTCGGCTTCACAAGCCTCCTTGAATATTTGAAACTAATCTTCCGTGATTATCAGATTATCCTTTACAATCTCGGAGTAGGGTTCCTTCTTGTCGATGATCTTTGCTTTCACTCAATTTTTCCAGGCGGCCAACGCGTCGCTAAACTTGGTCATGGCGTGTTTGTTTATCTTCTTCATTGCCGGGTCCTCATCTGGATCTTCATAATCCTTCTCATTCCGGCCCGAGAACAAGAATATCTGGTGAAACTTCTTGAGGAGGGAGCTCCTCATATTATCTATCTTCTGTAGTTTCTCATAGTTGATGGTGGCGGTTGTCCGTACGATGCAGGCTATTTGATTGCCGTAGCACGAGCGCGCTTCCTCGGGCGCCTTTGGCTCAAAATTGCCATTGTCCACCAGTCTAGTAGTCCTGAGTTTGTCAGGAAGTCGTTGCCTCTTTGCTTTCGGTTCTACACCGGCTCCACTCCCCAAGTCAGTGCCGGTCTCAGTCTCAGCGCCGGTCTTGATGCCGGTCTGAGTCTTAGCGCCGGTCTTAGTCTCAGCACCGGTCCGCGTGTCGGCCTCAGTCCCCGATGCCACCGGTGGGCCCAGCAACAACATCGGTTGATCATCGGCAAGGCTAAAAAATTCGTCTACCGCTCGGTAAGCGTCGTCGCAATCACCAGAACCCTGTCCTTCATCGTTGCTATCCATGTTTCCTATGATTAAATCTAGTCCATTAATTCTAGACCTAATAAAATGAATAATGACATAAAAGGCCTATTGTTTTGCCAGAACGTTGAATCCTTCATGGTGCGGCAAATCCCGGGCACTCGATATGTACTAGTTTGTAGCACAAGTCATGCCGAAATTCACGGAAAATTTTGGCATGACCTTTGCTAAAAAGTGGACAAATCGAGAACCTGAAATTTGCCGGAACAGAAATGAATCAACATTCCGGCAAAACATAGGCCACTCAGCATCATTCCCTGGAAACAACAAAGCCACTTGGGCACAATCGAACCACTTCAATGAAAAGATATAACATGACCACTTCAATGAAAAGATATAATCAACAATAAAAGTCTAGGAAGGGATCATCTTTAAAATAAAATTTGCCTAAATTCTTTTCCTTCAAAAATAGTGGTATTTTCAAAAATCAAAAACCTTTGCAAAATGACCTCACTAAACACTTCTCTGCCTAGGACAGAACCCAAATTATGTTGATCTAGCTATTCCTCTCTCTCACACAAACACACATTATTATCTCTAACCCTTCTCTGCTTAGGACAGAACCCAATTAAATTGCAAAGGAACTCCATTTCTCTAACCCTTCTGACCTAATGCTATAAAACAAAATTTTCCTCTAACCTAGCCAACCTACTTAACCTAGCTTGCTAATCCAACGAACCTAATTAACCTACCGATTTAACCTAGTTAGTTAATCTAGTTTATATAGATAATTAACCTAATTAAATTAGTAAATGCAGCTAGTTCTCTGTCAAAGCCCTAAATAATTTTTTGCACTAATTAACCTAGATAATTAACTTAATTAAACTAGTTAACCCAACTAGTTCTCTGTCAAAGCCCTAACTAAATTTTGCACTAACCTAGATAATTAACCTAATTAAACTAGTTACCCTAACTACTTCTCTGTAAAAGCCCTAACTCAATTTTTGCCCTAACCTAGATAATTAACCTAATTAAACTAGCTAACCTATGCATGAGGGAGAGAGGAGGGGTGGGGGCTTACAAAGGATGGATCCGGTGTTGGCGAGGGAGGCAGTGGTGGCGAGGGAGGCAGGGGCGTCTCCGGTGACGGCGAGGGAGGCAGTTGTGGCGATCGAGGATCCGGTGGCGTCGACGGTGGCTCCGATGGCGTTGATGAGGCTGCACGGCTCCGTGGCGTTGGGGGCGGCTCCGATGGCGTCGACGGCACACAACTTTAGTGGCGTCGACGTCGGCAGGAGACGGCGGCGAAGTGGGGTGATGGCGAATCGGGTAGACGACGGCGGGGTGGGTCGAGGGATTTGGGGGAGAAGTGGTGGCCGGGGGGAAACGGTTTTTTTGGTTAAGTCAAACTTAGCGGTAGCGTGTTTCGTAAAACGCGCTATAGCTACGATAGCTATAGCAGTTTTTACAAAACGCGCTGCTGCTATAGCTATGTAATTTTCTTCCATTTTTAATTTCCTTTTCTGTTTCTATAGCGGGGGTCTAGGACACGCGCTGCAGCTACGTTAGCTATATCGCCTCTTACGAACACACGCTACTGCTATGCCTTCCTCTGTTTTTTCACTTTTTCATTGATTTTGCTTTACATTTTATTTTTTCCTTTCTCCTTTTTCTATTTCTTTCATTTTCATTTACTTTTCTATTCGTTTTTCATCTTATTTTATTTTCGTTAGTAGTAGCACTGTTCGTAGGAAACGCGCTACTACTTATGCCCTAGCATTAGCGCGCTTCTTCCAAGCCCGCTACTGCTATGCGTAGCCTATCATTCTAGCAATGGGAATATTAGTAGTAGCGCTTTTGCCACTACACACGCTACTGCTAAGATTGTATCTGTAGTGCGGTTTTTTCTCAATCGCTACTGCTATCTAGCACTAGCGCCCTTTTTTGATCCACGCTGTTGCTAAGTTTCTGCGTATAAGGTTTTCCATAGTAGTGGCAGGCTACAGAGCAGGTGGTTGGGTGGCCACCCTACCACCGTCCTCCTTGGCGGTAGGGTTTCATTGCCTACCGCTAGAGCTTCTGGCGGTAGGGTGCAAAGCAGAGCAATGGTTTACTCTGTTTTCCATCGTGTTCATCATTTCAATTGACAGCAACAGCAGCATAACAGATGTAGTTCATGACATAGTTTCATCACAAGTTTCACAAATCAAAGACATAGTTGACGACATGTGTAACACCCCGGATGTATCTTTCCGTCTTTGTAACTCCAACTCTTGCCATTTTCGGTTATGTGATATGATATTCCCTCCGTGGTTGGGTTTTGTCTTTTGTTTTTCATTTTATTCATGTCATGCATATCATATCATGTCATCATGTGCATCTCTTTTGCATACGTGTTTGTCTCATGCATCTGAGCATTTTCCCCGTTGTCCGTTTCGCAATCCGACACTCCCACATGCACCGGCGCATCCCTCTTGTCTATTTTCGTGTGCGGGTGTTGAACGTTCTCGGAATGGACCGAGCCTTGCCAAGTGGCCCTGGTATAGCACCGGTAGACCACCTGTCAAGTTTCGGGTCATTTGGAGCTCGTTTGGTACTCCAACGGTTATCCGCATATCCGCAAAGGCCTCTTTTAAGTTGCAGCTCAACACCCCTCCAAAACAGCCCAATAACCCATCTAAGTCACTTCCATGCTCTCCGTCGTTCGATCATGATCGTGTGGGCGAAAACTACACCCCATTTGGACACTCCTAGCTCCCTCTACCTATAAATATGCCTCCCCCTTCGAAATTCACGGGCAAACCCTAGCAATTTTTCCCTCTCCGCGCCGCCGGACGAAATCCGGACGACCGGACACATCCGCCCGCCCCGCCCGGACAAATCTCCCGCTGCCACGTGGCGCCGCCACGCCTGCCGCCGCCGAAGCCCGCCGCGGCCCGCGCGGGGCCCTCCCCGGTCCGGGAC